>NC_083469.1:7483690-7716190 GCF_030014155.1 Tachysurus vachellii
GATTTCTCTCCTATTTTGGTTGTACAAAAACTTGAGATGTTTGAAGTGGGTATGCCATTGGTCAGGTGTTTGTATTGACTGAAAAAAATGTACAAAATGAATAAATGTTGTGGTAGTAGTTGTGTGACAGGAATGATTTAGCTATCTACAGGTGCTTGAGATGGACTACATGTTTGTTCCTGGGACAAGCTCCAAATCCAGTGCAACCCTGACCTAGATAAAATCATTCACTTAAAATAAATGAATGTAAAAAATTTGTCCTGGAAGTATGCAAACCTTTGCACTTAACTCTATGCACTTAAGTACTTAAGGCTCACACTTTTCCGGACTCCTCCAACATCTCCAGCCACTGGCTCTGCTCGGACTCGGACTCTGCTGCTAACGTTATGTCTCCCTGTGAAGGGAGATAAAATCAGAGTTAGGAAAATAATGATGTAGATATTCATGTCTGATGTAGTTTTTTTTATATGTCAAAGTAAAGAAAAGAATGGATCATACATTAAATTCCTCATGGTTGATAACTATGGCATAAGGCATGCCTTGCTCCTCCTTTGGCTCGACCACACATCCGCCTAGAGGGATAACTCCCTGTTAAAACAAAACTATGAGTCAGCAAAGAAAGAAACAGACAACAGGCTGCAGAGAAGAGGACAATAACACAATATTAGCATCAATCGTTCTTCGTGTCGGATTTCAGGATGGAAATCAGAGACGTTTACCTTTGGATGAATGTTGAAGTATCTGTTAGCTTCGAAGTTTCTTTTTTCGTTCTCAGCATAGTAGAGCAGGAAGCTGTCTTTGATAACGAAGAATCTATTCGATTTAGAAAATAAATAATAAACTAGGTAAAGAATATTTGTTTTGTTACAGTTATCGAGGAAACATTTTGAATGAATTTGACCGTAATCTTATATTTGTAGAGAAAAAAAATTTGTAATGTGTCATTTACATTTTATTTATTTTAGCTACATTTTGGCATTTCTAGTATTTGGGGATTTCTAGTACAGTATTATAGATTTATTGATTATGATTTTTTTCAGAAATTAATCATTTTGACAATAGTGCTGGTTGTAATTCTAATTACTGGCGTATTCGCATATTTTAGTACATTACCATATGTATAGAAAAAGCTCCTTCATTCACTATGTATGTTGGACACTCTGTATAAACAAATAAAAAAAAGTCATATTTAACATTTATGGAAAATGTCTCTGAGGTAACTTTAAGCTTTCTGTTGCTTCTGTTTTTCCTTTTCCTCTGCCACCTCTGGTTTGCTCCTTAAGGGTTAAATGTAAATGTATAAATCTACAAAGTCTAGCTTAACCGTACGATGAAACATTTCTATTCCAGTATGAGTGAGTGGTGTTTTCCAGAAAAACCCCCAAAGTGTTTTTCTACCACCATCATCAAAACACCAGCTGAGGGAATATCCTATGGAAGAATCCTGTTTATACTTCTAATGCAATCCAGAGACTTATAGAATCTCTACAAAGCTGTTCTAGAGGCTTTAGGTTTTTTTCCGTTAATATATCACCCCTCTGTATAAAACCAGTGATTATTTGTAATTAATTTATTAATATGCTTTATCATGAAAGCTCATTAGTTCGTATGAAACGCATTATGATTTTGGTCTGGAATAAAAAGATATTAAACATAAATAAGATATTGTTTATTATTTTTATTTTATTTAATATTTAATCTTTAATTTATAGAATTAAAAAAATAAATAAAAAATTTTAAAAACTTTTGTAGAATTAAAAAGCACTAAAGTCAATAATACACTTCAGCCACAGAGTGTACTGTACATTTACCTGTACTTAGTTCTAGGATGGCTTGAAAAAACATCCTAGAAAAAGAATATGTGCTCTTTACTTCCACTGAGTGCTACTGCATGACTCATCATTTCTAGAAATAATGCCATAGAGTTTTACTATCAAGAGAATAAAATCTGTGAATTAATCAGCCCCTATTCAAACACACACACACACACACACACACACGACATGCAAACTCCTGAATGCATTAAAATGTTCAGAACCTCAGTACGGCTGGAAAATAGTAATACACCCAGCCTAATATTTGGACTGAAAATGAGATTAGATCCCCACTGTACCTTCGAGCCCATTTAGCTGATTGTCTTCCGGAGGATCTTTTCCACAACACGCCGTGTAGCTGCACTTTATTGCTGATGTACAGGATGCTAGAGTCCGGCTGCTCCATGGAGATCCAGGAAGGAAAAGAAAAGAGCTTAGAGGAGGATAAACGCGGCTGTCGTTCTCAAAGAAATGGGTGGAGGGGTTAACATTAGCAGGAGAGTCAGTCACTCATCCACACACACACACACACACACACACACACACACACACACACACACACACACACAAAGACAATTAGGGAACTTCCAATAACTCAACGAGGCAGAATGATCTGGACGTCAATAAAGGCATCAGATATGTAAAAGCAAAATAGCAAGAGGCAGAGAACAGCATATGGTGGAGTTTCTAAATCTGACCGATGGTCAATAGATGTCTCATATGACACGTACTTAGATTACTTGCACCAGTCATCATGGTTTAATCAGTGCGACTAACGAAACCAGTTCCAGCAAAAGAGCAACGGTCCACTTTCACTGGGTATTAATCTGCTTTAAGGCATTCTGCATGTCAGGTTCACAGCGTTATAGATGTTTTTCACTGATGCACATTAGGGACAGAGAGGCAAGCCTTCACAGCCTGTTTATACTGAATACATGAGAATAGATATCAAAGTACTTGATGCAGTCATTCAGTAAAGACTCAGATTTTCCTGTAGACGTGTATTGAGTTATCAAAAATGGGCTTTTATATGTAGTCCTATGGAACAGATTCCTGAAATTGATTTACATTTATGTCATTTGACAGACGCTCTTATCCAGTGAAACTTACATTTTTAGCTCATTTGTTTTACAACTCAGCAATTAATTGTTAAGGGCCTTGCTCAAGGGCCCAGTTTTGGATGCTTGGTGGACCTCTGATTCGAACTCATGACCTTCTGATCAGTAGTGCAAGATAGGAAAAATAAGTCAGAAAACCTATTTTCCACAGGAGCAAGCCTCTCTTCCTTACATAGAGCTCTGATTCTAGAAAAAAAGCACAGAAGAAACGAAAGTGCAGAATGAAAGTGTGGAAAAGTCCCGTTATATGCTATTCCATTCAATTCAATTTATTTGTATAGCACTTTTAACAATTCACGTTGTCCCAAAGCAGCTTTACATACAGTTGTGCTCAAAATTTGCATACCCTGAAAGAAAGTGTCAAACATTGCCATATATTTGGAAAGGATGACTGATAATGCAAAATATTTTTTTTCTTATTTAAGTCATTAATTATCACATAGTTGTTTGACTCCTATTTAAACCCTAATGACTGAAATCACCTAAACAACCCTGATCAAAAGTTTACATCTCCTTGAAAGTTTGGCCACATTATAAACACACAGGTTGACACACAGAGGTTTAAACGGCTATTAAAGGAAAGTTTCCACACCTGTGACTCATTGTAATTGTAATTAGTGTCTGTGCATAAATAGACAGTGAGTTTCTCAGCTCATGTGGTGATGCACCGACTTGGCTGGATACTGCACCATGGGGAAGACTAAAGAACTGCCAATGGACCTGAATAATAAGGTAGGTGAACTTTATAAAGCAGGAAAAGGATATAAAAAGATCTCAACACTTGAAAATGCCAGTCAGTGCTGTTCAAACTCATAAAAAGGTGGAAAATAAGAGGTTCTGTTGATACTAAGCCACGGTCATGTAGAACAAGAAAGATTTTAACACACTACTGCCAGAAGAATTGTTCGGGACACAAAGAAAACCCCAAAAACAACTTCAAGAGAAATACAGACTTCTCTGGAAAAAAGTGGTGTTTCAAGGAGCACAATAAGGAGGTGCTTGAACATAAATCACATGCATGGTCGAGTTCCCAGGAGAAACCCATTACTGCCACAAAAAGGCCGTCCTTCAGTATACTGTACCAGACCGCACCTAGACAAGCCTCACATCTTCTGGAGCAGTCATATGGAGTGATGAGACCAAAATAAAACTGTATAGTAACAACCATACAGTACATGTTATGTTTGGAGGGGAGTCAACAAGGTCTACAGTGCACCATCCCAATGTAAAGCATGGTGGAGGATCTCTTATGTTTTGGGATTGTGTGAGCTCCAGTGGCACAGGGAAGTTAGTAAAAATTGATGGCAATATGAATGAAGCATGTTCTCAGAAGATATTGGCAGACAATTTGCATTCTATAGCACGAAAGCTGCACATGGGACGTACTCAAATGTTCCAACATGACAATGATCCAAAGCACAAGGCAAGGTTGACCCTCCAATGGCTACAGCAGAAAAAGGTGAAGGTTCTGGAGGCCATCACAGTCTCCTGACCTCAATATCATTGAGCCACTTTGGGGAAGATCTCAAACGTGCAGTCTGTGCAAGACAACCAAATAATATACAGGAACTGGAAGCATTTAGCCAAGAAGAATGGGCAGCTATACCACCTGAGAGAATTAAGGACCTCATGCGTTGTATTTCTTTCACTTCATGTTGTACTGTGTATGATTTATTTGCAGTATGTGACAAAAAAAATATGAATTTGGGTTAGATGAAGCAACACAAGAGGCATAGTCATCACAGGTTACTCTTATGTCTTGCTCCACCCTATGATGTGTGATGACCTCTTCCTGAAATCACACACTCTTCCTGAGCAAAGGGATAAATAATTCATTTGTATGACTGGCTTATAATAGAGATAAGTACCAAACAGTGCTGCTAATACAACAAATCGCTGCCTAAGACAAAATCAAACATAATGCATACTGCATTATCATCACCGTACAGATAAGAAATTCGTTATCACTGTTATTTAATCAATCTATGAAATAACAATGCAATATTTTAAACAGGTAAAGCAGTGGTTTGTTTAGTATGGCATGCATTCATTTCATAACAATTAACAAATTACAAAACTGCTCATAACAATTAACACATTCTGATTGGTCAGATGGTGTTAATAAATTCATTCATTCATTCATTTTCTACCGCTTATCCGAACTACCTCGGGTCACGGGGAGCCTGTGCCTATCTCAGGCGTCATTGGGCATCAAGGCAGGATACACCATGGACGGAGTGCCAACCCATCGCAGGGCACACACACACACACACACACACACTCTCATTCACTCACACACTAGGGACAATTTTTCCAGAGATGCCAATCAACCTACCATGCATGTCTTTGGACCGGGGGAGGAAACCGGAGTACCCAGAGGAAACCCCCGAGGTACGGGGAGAACACGCAAACTCCACACACACAAGGTGGAGGCGGGAATCGAACCCTGACCCTGGAGGTGTGAGGCGAACGTGCTAACCACTAAGCCACCGTGCCCCCTGTTAATAAATTGTTTATAGTAATTTTAAATAAATGTGCAAGTTCTAATAAATGTTATCATTTCTAAAGTAAAAGGTAATGCAAAAAGATTCATCATGGAGAAAGCTTCATGTTTAGCAGATTCAAAACAGGACAATGTTAAGGTCTCTGTTAGTGTTATCTAACCATCAGATTATCACATTAAGTGCTCAGGATCAAAGGCCCATTATTAGCACAGCAGTTTACTTACCTAGTAAGTGAGAAGTTGGAGCTTGGATCTCATTTTCGACCTCCGTCCAATCAAGCTACAAATCAGAGTACAATAAAAATCACAGAAGCCGCCTGTGCGTTCTTTTAGCACTGTGATAAAAGGGTTACTCTAATAAACTGTATTTTTCTCTCCGAATCTGCAAACTCTTTAGTCCTGTTAAATATAGACCTTCAAATCTATCATTAGTTTGTACTCAAGAGCCATTATAGAACTAAACAATATCATTATACTCAAAACACTCACAACGTACTACGACTAAATGTGCAATCAACTCTGCCAATATATTCTCTTTTCTTTTCATTCATTCATTCATTCATTCTCTACCGATTATCCGAACTACCTCGGGTCACGGGGAGCCTGTGCCTATCTCAGGCGTCATCGGGCATCAAGGCAGGATACACCCTGGACGGAGTGCCAACCCATCGCAGGGCACACACACACACTCTCATTCACTCACGCAATCACACACTACGGACAATTTTCCAGAGATACCAATCAACCTAACATGCATGTCTTTGGACCGGGGGAGGAAACCGGAGTACCCGGAGGAAACCCCCAAGGCACGGGGAGAACATGCAAACTCCACACACACAAGGTGGAGGCAGGAATCGAACCCCCAACCCTGGAGTTGTGAGGCGAACATGCTAACCACTAAGCCACCGTGCCCCCTTTTATTTCTTTTAATATATTTAATTTACATATCTGCTTACTTTGCACTCACCCTTTATTGTACATTTTGTACACTTTTGCTATTGTATAGCTGTTTACATTTATATCTGTTTACGTATTCTTTTATCTATTCAAGCTTCCTTTTGTTTTTCGTTCATATTTTGTTCAAACTGTTCATATCGTGTGTGAAAGCATGCAGGTTTTAAATGAAAGCATTCAATCTGTTGTGTAGCTTTGGGCCGGTAACGAACCTCAAGTCGCAGCACATCACACCATCCTGTCGCTGATTATTTTCTGAAAAACACCACATCCTTGAGTCTTTTATTCCATTCCCTTTTTTACCAGTACACTGGCTTTCCAGTCTGCTACCAGATAGGAAATTGACTTAAGGGACATTTTATAAATCAGTATTAACCAATGAATTATTTTGTTGCACCAAGTCTGATATAAAAGGAGTCAGGATTTTGTCGGCTTTCAGAGCGAGACGTCGGTTTTTCCCTCCGTTTAATAACCTTGCACAGAATTTTAGTGGTTGATGATAACACCTTTATATTTTAGATGCTTATGAACAAGCACTTGGGGAATCTCAGAGAGTAGAAAAGGGTCCGTTATAATCATTTACTTTGAAGATAGAAACATCTGTGTGGGAAATACCGTTTTCTGTTATGCTGCTCCTAGTAGACTAGGAAAAAAAAAAAAACAACATAATTAAAGCACCTTAAACACCACTGTGGAGTCTGACATGATGAAAACATTCAATGTTGAACATGGTCACAATAGCAAAAGGTGCAAATTCCATTTTTTAAACCTTTGGTAAAATGAATTAATATTTTAAACACACACATTGTATATACATTATAAGCCAGTGGTCCTAATGTGATCGTAGCATCAATCTTTAAATGTTTCATTTGTCACCATCATGTTTAAATATACTCAGACATTTTTCCAATCAAAATTCTATTCGTTTTTACAGCCGAGCATGGCGACGTGCGTAGCGTGCTGTGATTAACTGAACCATTTTTAAATAAACCAGGTTTCATTCTCGCTAGATGTAATTTTGACACAAAATGACCCTGTGGAGCATTATTGTGATTCAATGTAAATTTATTACATTCCCTTTCCCATCACTTTAAATCAACCCCGTTATCCTTGCCGTTATTAACTGTACTAAAAGGCTGAGTGTTAAACTCAGTACATTAGGGCTACAAGTGATGTTTGCATCAAGCTCATCTGTTATATGTACACAATGCATTATATACAGAGGCTCTGCATTAAGGGCAGGCACCACAATAATTACAGTTAAAGCATCCCAACTTGACCACATCAGCAGAGCTCAGAGATGCTTCTCAAAATGGACAGCAGCTGAGTGTGAGTGACACGTTACAAGCTCAAACGAGTGTGTTTAAAAAAAAAAAAAAAAAAAAAACTTGCGCAGTTCCTTCAAGTCAGCCAGCCAGCTTCACCATCGTTTCAAATGGTATCCAAATAGCCAGCGTGGTAAATAATTATACTCCATTCTACCACTTTCGACATCAAGTATGGTCCCTCGTGCGTATAAAAACCTGCATCGTTTCACTTTTCCACCACCAGAAAAACAGACACCATTTCTGTTTATCTGTTTAAAAATAAAAATATATATATATATAAAAAAAAAAAAACCTGGAAGATTAGAAAATAGATATTAAGTGGATGTTGTGTACTGACTAAACCTAATACTCTTTCTGACTATTTGTTCAAAATGATAAATTAAACAAAACATCCTCCTACTCAATTCGTTAGCACAGAAAATACCACCAATCAACCACAAGCTGTATGCTGGAAAAACTATTGCTGCACAAATGTCTACTCCAGACGTGTCCAATCTTATCCAGAAAAGGCCAGCATGGGTGCAGGTTTTCATTTCAACCGAGTAACAGCCAAAGCTGAGAGTCTATTGAAAGCCAAGATCAACTGATTAAACAGGTAGAATCAGGTTTGGCGCCTGTTTGATTGGAATGAAATCCTGCCCAGACACTGTGTCTTTTTCTGGATAAAACTGGCCACCCTGGTCTCAGTTATGGCCATACAGCTCAGAAATGGAGTCTAATCTGAAGCTCAGATGATGAACACTGTATGAATAAGTCACAATTGAACAAATCGAGACAAACTGATTTGTTGAGTCCATACTGTTGTGTTAAGAAAGCAAATCAGAAAAAACATGGAACCACGTAGCCATAAAAAAGGTCTCAATCACGTGACTCAAAGGTTATGCAGTTCACTACACGTTATATTTAAAAAATAAAAATAAAAAAGTGAAAGAAAGAAAAAAAGTCGTAGTTCACCATTACATTTGTTAAAGAGAATCAGAAACCACAATTAAAGAAAGAAAGTGTGTAAAAAGCATGAACCTGTGGTGTCACTTGTTTATGTAAGGTTAATGCCTGCTATCAGCACATAGCACTTGGAGGTTATGGTCATGTGATCACACTTGTGTTGTGCCACAAGTCCATTTTTGTGTCACAGATCTGATCCATACAGAGAGGCATGAGGAGGTCAATCAGCCACCGTTTTAAAAAGTCCCTTCTTCACAAAAGTCTTTTTTCGTTTTCCCTTTTTAATGGTGGTGGCCAACAGAGAGCACCAGAGGGATGAGGCAGCCTATGACGAGTGCCAGCACCTCCAACTTGCTCAGTCCTTTTCCTCCACCGGCTGAGTGGCTGTGCCCACCTGTGCCTCCCACTTCTGGCAGGACGTGAACCGTGGCGACGTAGAGGAAGGTGCCAGCCGAGAACAGCATGGCCACTCCTGTGGCGTTGACGTTAGACAGCGCCTCTTTACTGCTCTGAATGGAGAAAAGGTGGAAAAGCAAAACAATCACAATTAATTATAGACTATGGAGAGTGAGCAAAAATCAATGTGAGGGTCAGACTTCTGGTAATCAAACATCATACACCATATTGCCAAAGTATGCAGACACCTGATCACATCCGTCCATCCACATATCAACATATAAATCCATCAATCAATCCTCATATCCATCCAACCAACCACATACAATTCCATTTATCCATCTACATATCCATTCATCCATCCATCCACCCTCTATACATTCTCTCTTAAACAGGGACAACTTTGTGGCAAACGTTTGGGGGAATAAATACACATGGGTGTGATGGTCAGGGGTCAAGAAAAATCTTTCCAACAAAACAAAAAAAAAAAAAAAAAAAATGCAGCAAGTCTTGGCTAAAAGTTTGGCACGATCTGTTCTCACATCTCACTGAAAGATTCATTTTTACTCTGTAAAGTGTGAGGTGAGTTCATGGTGCATTGTTTTTCGTTCTTTCTTCTTTTGCTTAGAACCGTCACTGTTCCTACGTCCTGTTTCTGGAAGTGAAATAATTCCGAGTAATATGCCTAGCCACAGCATCGAGTTCCAAAAAATACATAAACCTGTCTGAATGTGTTTTGTTTGTATAAATAACACAGGAAAAAACCTTTAGCAAAGATCAATAGCAAATAGAGTTTGTTCAAACAAAAACACACATACCTACTGAAATACGTACATAATAATTAGCGCTCTTGTGACGGTTAATACAATTCTAAATAATAATATATTAAACAGTAATAATCTGAATTCCTAATTTTGGTTTCCAAGCAACTTTTTCTAAATTTCGAGCTGGTACATTCCCACATACATACCAATATTTTCAGCATCCTGCCATCTGGAAACAGGTACCGTAGCATTCGGGCCCTTACAACCAGACTGTGCAATGGTTTCTTCCCTCAAACCATCAGGCTTCTCAACAAACAGAACTAAACTATACCGAAAACAGTCACACCCAACCATTGCCTATTTTCGACCGAGGCAGTTTGAGTGCTGGTTCGGAGCCAGAGCTTAATTTTCTTTCTTTTTCGACAGCCGAAGCACCGGCTCTGAACCAGGAAAAGTGGTTCTTACAGTAAGTAGCACTGCTGGTCTACACTTAAGAACCGCTTGTGTCAGGGGCTGTGGGCGGGGCTACTGTTAGCGCATTTGATAATGTACTTTAAGTATACTAATGTTTAATACACTTTAACTTTACCGCGATATGATTAATTATCAGCACACATGATAGTAGGTAGCTACATGCTAAGGCAAACTTTTTTCTGTGTTAATGATAAAATAACGTTATGTACTTTCTTGATTATAACCTCCGTTTATACAGATTACATGGAGCTGCACGTACACGTTGGATTCGCCGCGTTTGGATGCCAATGTATGTTCACAAAGCCATGAGCATTAACAGTAAAGCAACATCCACCATTGTTGTTGTAATTGTATTTGCCGCTGCTGCGTTAACGTTGCTGGGACACGTGACACGTATACAGTGACGTCAGACTCGGCTCTGCGGCGGCTCTCTAGCCGATGGAAAGGCAAACCGGTTCTTAGAAGGTTCGCCAGTGGAACCAACGTTGAACCAGCACTAGCTCTGAACCAGCACCCGGTTCTTTTTGGTGGAAAAGGGGGACGTGTGAACTACACCGGACTATACGAATCAATCACTTCCATACCAGTAGCTGCTATATAAGCTGTATTAGCCGAGAAGTGATTTCTTTTTATAGAAGGTAGCCTCTATGGAAATGCTTTGATGGAACAAAATGGGCAAATGTGTTGTATTTATACAAAACTAAATTACAAAACCTGAAATTGATGCACAAAACCTGTCCTACTCCGAAAATTTCTTTACAGAAAGTTTTATTATTACTTTGATTTATTAATGAATCAAATATACTAAAAATATTAATTTATAGTAACATTTCATATTGTGGAGCACATCAGAGGGACAGCTCGGGTTGGCTGTTTTTGGGGACGAGGACAGAGAGGCTAGATTGACATGGTTTGGACATGTATAGAGGAAGGAGATAGTTATATTGGTAGATGGATGTTGGGAGATGGAGCTGCCAGGTAAGAGGTCAAGAGGAAGGACAAATAGGAGATATATGGATGTGTTGAAAGAGGACATGAAGGTAAGAGGTGCGAGAATAGAGGATGTTGATGATCGAGTTAGCTGGAAACAGATGATTTGCTGTGGTGACCCCTAACGGGAAAAGCTGAAAGTAGAACAACAACAGTTCGTGTTGTGGAACATCCTTCACTCCTGTTTATATATAAATATATAAAGGAAAAAAAGTGTTTTTCCTCTGCAGCCTCTCACTTTATTTATTTATTTTTTTAAGTTAATGAGGCAAAAAAAAAAAAAAAACCACAACATGCCACATTGCAGAGAATCTGTAAAGCCCTGCAACCCTGAAGTTCTTTCTCATGGCAGAGACCTTAAAGTAAAAGCCAAAGAAACATCTCAGCTCAGAAAACTGCACCATAACAAAATGAGATGTATTGCTTCATAAAATACTACATTTCAATTTGACTATGTGCATTAATTGTATACTGATTAACTGCATTAATAGAATTGATTGAATTACAACTGAATTATGGAACTGCTGTCTGAGCTGCTGCTGTAGAACATTAATGTGGTATAAATACATCTTCCCTCACCATTATACCAGCAGACCAGTATATTATTATACACTAAATATATATGGCACTTACATACTTATTAGGTTTGTATACAGTTGCAGTAATTGCTGCTTTACACAGATTTCTACTGTGTATGGAGTTTGGCTATGGAGTCATCAGTCAATTAAACAAAAAAAAAAAAGAAATGTATGCACATTAACACAAAGTGTGTATGCACTTGATATTTGTGCAACACACTATACAAGAAATGTGTTTGGTGATGTTCTCGCTCCGTTGTACCTAATGAACTGGCAATTCAATGTATGTACAGTTTCCTTTCTGTTTCTCAGCAGCTTTTCAGTCACAAAGTTACTAAATAGAAAAAAGTTACACTTCAGAACATTGTGCTCGTCTGACCGAAGCTCTAAATGTTTTTTTTTTTCTTCTTCCTTGACAACATGCTGCCTTTCTTTAAGCACCGTTTGTTTGCTTCTACTCCAAAATCATGTGCCCTACCTGGCTGAGCCCTAGGAAGGTGATCATAGCCAGAACAGGAGCAGCCAAGGCAAAGATCAGCAGGTGTTTTCTGATCCGGTTTCTCTCTAAACCTGCGTGCATTAGGAAAGAGACGAGGCCAAAGGCAGCAGGAGCCTGTTGAGCACAGAGATAAAACGTTTTAAAGCAACCCAGAGGCTCACATTTCCTCCAGCATGGGCAAAAATCACAAATAATGTTTTTGATTCTGACCGAGACCTGCATAATACCCTCATAATACTGACTAAAATAAAAACAACAATAATTCTTGCTTCAGTGATCATTTATCACAGTTATTCAACCTGCGTAGGCAAAAAAATATTAAAAAATACAAAATTATAATAAGCCTGTGGTCCTTCTTATGTGTATATTAATTATGGGTTTACAAAAATATACATATAGCAAATAAAAAAGGCTTATTATAAGCACTGCAAACAAATGGCTGGAAGGACAAAGGACAGAGCAAATGTTTTCTTTTCTTAACGATCTGTAACTGGAATTGTCTTTATTCAAATAAACCACAGCACGAACTAAGAGCAAACAAAGAAAAGAAAAAAGGGTTATTTGTTTTTATTTGTCTAATAGTCTATAGGACAGTTGTACAGTGATTAAAAACCGGTTTACCTTATGAAGCATGATGGCGACAAATACAATGAGCTGGACGCTAGTCTGAGAGGTAGAAGCTGCTGCTCCGAGTGCAACTCCGTCAGCTGGAGAGACAAACGCGTCACGTATGTTTTTATCAGAAATGCGTACACACGTCTAAGCAAAGCAGAATCATATAAATCATCAAGTATGTTGCATGTATACAATACACAACTAAACCCTAAGGAGGATTTGTCTTGGCTGTATTTATTCACCTGCCGCATGGACAACCAGGCCAAGTGTAGTGGTGATTTTAGAGCTGGCTGCTCTCGCTGCCTCGGGGTCTGTACACAGACACAAAACCCACTCAAAAGACGATCATATGGGAAACTGTACGTTTGTGAGTGAATCTGTGGCGCACTGACCATCGCTGCTGTGTATGTGCGAGCTGCCGATCTGGTCCACTAGTAACATGAAGACAAATCCCAACACAAGAGAGAAGCCAATGAAGGCATGGAGTTCCTGATGACTGTGCTCGTGGTCGTGACTCGGCCCTACCACCGACTCGGCGGCTTTCTGCCCCGGTGCAGACACCTCGGCCTGACTGTGAGCGTGGTGTCCTGCTGGAGGAGGCAGAAATACAAAACAGTTTTATTTTTTAAATATTAAAAACCCTTTTCCAGTGAAAGAGAATAATTCATAGTAGTTGTGCGATTAATATGCAAGTCGAGTTGACTGTAAATGCATCTGAGGAGGAAAAATCTTATTTCGTTTTACAGCTTGGTCTAATTTATACAACTGAGTAGTTGAGGGTTAAGAACCTTGCTCAAGGGCCCAGCTGTGGCACCTTGGTTGTGCTGGGATTTGAACTCACCTTCTGTTCAGTATTCCAATACCTTAACCACTGAGCTAGCACTGCCCTAAGATGTCAATCAAGCTCAAACATGATGATTCTAAAAGTCTATGAAAACATTATTTTCACATTTGCATTTAAGGCATTTGGCAGATGCCCTTATAAAGAATATATCCTGCTCCTGGTTCACTAGGTCACAGACTAAAATACTATCAGCCTAAACACTATGTTTGGCCTCTAGACACCTAACATGATATCAGGCTGCTAACAATATGTAGATGACTGTCCGAGTGGACAGTTCCAAGTTTCCTTCATCATCAGACTGACACCGAAGCTTCTATAATATAAAGGATAATTAAAGGATAGAAAAAAACAGTGCATTAACTTAAACCTGTGATTTGTCTTGCATTTACTGTAAGGGCTGCAGAATCAACATCTGTGAAATCAGAACTGAGCCTTCAACAGCACTGTTGTATTACAGTTATTAATCTTATCTTTACACCCTTGAATAACTTGCTGTTGCTCAGGATTGCAAAACATCAGAGGCATTAATATGGCGTGCCTTTAAATAACTTTTGTCTTTGCTCTTCCTATGTGACATCAGTGCTATGTCTGCAGAAACTGTGTTCATAGCAGTACAGAGGACTGGATCAGATTTAAAAAGATGTAAAATTAGATCTAATATCGATCAAATCAGCGTTTCAGGTCGGCATCAGCACATCACCGTTTCAGTATCAGTATCGGATCAGATTCAGTGAAAACCTGGCTTTAATCTAACAAGTTGGTCTATAGAGCATTTTATTATTTTGTCTCAAGTCTCAATAAGAATCTTTTCAGCTTTACTTGGGTTACAGTGCAGTCAGAAGATTTTACTCAAACATAGATAAAATATTGATGTCAGAAGAATCAGTTAAAAGAGCTCTGTCTGACTAGTTCTGTAATCGCATAGGTGTACAAACTTTACAGACTTGGTATAATGTTTGGTTTGTTTGTGCGAGAAAGAGCGAAAGTGTGTGTGAGAGAGAGAGAGAGAGAGAGAGAGAGAGAGAGAGAGAGAGAGAGAGAGAAACACAGAGAGAGAAACACAGAGAGAGAGAGAGAGAGAGAGAGAGAGAGAGAGAGAGAGAGAGAGAGAGAAATACAGAGAGAGAAACACAGAGAGAGAGAGAGAGAGAGAGAGAGAGAGAGAGAGAAATACAGAGAGAGAAACACAGAGAGAGAGAGAGAGAGAGAGAGAGAGAGAGAGAGAGAGAGAGAGAGAGAGAGAGAAATACAGAGAGAGAAACACAGAGAGAGAGAGAGAGAGAGAGAAACACAGAGAGAGAAACACAGAGAGAGAGAGAGACACGGACAGAGAGACACGGACAGAGAGACACGGACAGAGAGACACGGAGAGAGAGACACGGACAGAGAGACACGGAGAGAGAGACACGGAGAGAGAGACACGGAGAGAGAGACACGGAGAGAGAGACACGGAGAGAGAGACACTCACCCTCTAGCACCTCCTCATACAGTGCATGGACTCCCTCAGGAATAATGACAGCCAGAGCAGTACCACATAAGAGACCTGCTCCCAAAACTGTCACAAGCTTCAGCTTTTCCTGAAGATCAGAGAGGACAAGAAATGTAAATACAGAAAAACTTTAACAACAACAAAAAACCCAGAATAAACAACAATAATAAATCAAATAAAAAATACAATAAAAGTCTTAAATAATACAATACAATTAGATTGGCCCACATTGTCCAAATGTCCAATCACCATAGTTTCACAGCGTCCCACCCTCACACTTGCCACTTTATTATAAACTCTAAACTTTAAAACTGAAGCTTAAAGTAAAAAAAATGACTGTTTCTTTTATAGCTTTTGTCATCGCTTTAAAAAACGAGTGTAAACAAAACTTTAGTTTTCATCAAACGACTTTTTTTCCCTCAAGAAAAGAGTTAGCAACATTGCTAAAAGTTGATCACTAAACGCACGTGAGCACAAAAACATTAAAGCAAACTTAACAAAACTTTTATAAATCCCTTTTAGCTCTGTTTTTCTTGTGCAAAAACCATTAACTCACATGTTTACTAAAAAAAGATTACGTTTAAAGCAAGAGATTGTTTATTGTAGTCATATAGTCCAAAATAAATACTACTATTTCTTTAAAAAAAAACGAATAACTAGGTGGTTTAATCGTTTTATTTTACATTTATAATATATTTCCCTTTCATTTTCACCTCTGATTTGATGTGCTTGATTAAAACCGCGATATTTTTAGACCATAGACAGTTTAGTTTATCATATCGTTAGAATATCAGAGGTTCAGTATTGAACAGGAGCCTGATGGCTGGTGTGAACTTTGGTCAGAGATTTAAAGATGACTCTTAACATGCAAACATCACTCAGTTTTTTGTTTGCTATATAAAAAAAAAGCATTTACAGCAGAATTAAAGAATGAATGAATGTCAGTTGGGCGAAAAATTTCAATCAATCAACAAACAAATAAAGGCTAGCAGCTGAGGAAGCTAAACGACTATCTAGCTAGGTGTTTTACAGCGTGATGTAAAATCACAATAAATCTTTAACTCACCTCGGAAAAGTTGACAGCCAGAGGAATTGTTCCTGCAACATAACATCCCACTAACATAGCCAGTGAAAGCAGGCTGATTGAACTGAAGTCGTCCATTTTCCACAATGTCTTATATCCTAACTAGCTTTATTACAAACCTACTAGCTAGCTAGCTAGCTAGTCTCTGCTAGCTAACGTCAATCCAAATCGTCTGTATTAAAGCTTAATTAACCAACACACAACACACTGTAGCTGATAAAATAATTGGATGCACGGTTAAGACTAATAAGTCCAGCAATGTCAACAAACAGAGAACTATTAAAAACCAAACGCGCTTATTCTTCGCCCTGGTGAGCAAAATTAGCGCTCGAAATGAACGTGTTAATGATTTAAAAACCGTGTAATTCAGATATGAAAGTATCGGATCCACACTGCAGCAGATAAACACGACTAACAAGAGTCAACTCAGGCGGTTTTGTTTCTGCTGTTGCCACAGTGGCAAAAAAAAACCTGTGGCTCCCTTCACTTAAAGCACTTCCTATACCTAGCTAGCCTACCTAGCTAGCCTACCTAGCCAGCAAGCAACCCGTTTTACGGAAGTCTAATTAGTTTCCTAAGACACTAGCGTCGAAAACATTATTCTTAAATGAATATCCTAATGATAGAGATTAAATCTCTGTCCCAATTCCACAACCCATCAATAACTGATCATTTCAGCTTCGGTTAAAAAACGTCAACATGAATGCTGTAACGTTGGCAAACTGCGAACGCTTCCGGATCACAGTGTTCAAAATAAAAGCTCGCACAGTTTAAGTGACAATTTCTGTATTACCGCACATGTAGAGAGCATGTCATGTACCCCATGTATATATAGAGAAATATACGCCGAATAAAACGCTACATAAGGCAACACTATTTATTCATTTATATTTTATTTTACTAATATTTCACTTTAGTTATGGTCCACAAGAGCAGGTCAAATGAGAGTGTGTGTGTGTGTTTGTGTTTGTGTGTGTGTGTGTGTGTGTGTGTGTGTGTGTGTGTGTGTGTGTGTGTGTGTGTGTGTGTGTGTGTGTGTGTGTGTGTGTGTGTGTGTGTGATGGCTTAGTGTCCCATCCAGATCAGATTCACCTTGACATTGTAACCCTGACAGTATATAGTGGTTACTGCAGATAAATGAATTAATATTTTACCTATTTATTTAATTAGGAATTTTTTTCCTAACAATGTCAAGGATTATACAGGCTTATATACTATTATTAATATTATAAGGTTAATATTATTATTAATGCATTATTAATGCATGATTAACGTGGGGGGCACGGTGGCTTAGTGGTTAGCACGTTCGCCTCACACCTCCAGGGTCGGGGTTCGATTCCCGCCTCCACCTTGTGTGTGTGGAGTTTGCATGTTCTCCCCGTGCCTCGGGGGTTTCCTCCGGGTACTCCGGTTTCCTCCCCCGGTCCAACGACATGCATGGTAGGTTGATTGGCATCTCTGGAAAATTGTCCCTAGTGTGTGATTGTGTGAGTGAATGAGAGTGTGTGTGTGCCCTGTGATGGGTTGGCACTCCGTCCAGGGTGTATCCTGCCTTGATGCCCGATGACGCCTGAGATAGGCACAGGCTCCCCGTGACCCGAGGTAGTTCGGATAAGCGGTAGAAGATGAATGAATGAATGAATGAATGATTAACGTTTCATTTCTCCTTTCCAGCTAGATCACTTACAGTAAAGCTTCTTCTAGCTCTGTTGTGCAGAAATGTTTTCCTCTCTGATTATTAGCCAGGTATTTGGTACATATTTTGGTAAACACACACACGCACACACACATATATATATATATATATATATATATATATAGTAATAAAATTAAAAAAAAAACAATTAAGATACTGTACATTTTTTTGAATTATATTAAAAATTATACGGGTGAGAAAAGCAATAAACAACAACAAGAAGAAAAAGTGTTGTGTATTTACACCTAATTATATAATATAATTGTGTGTAATTATTTTTCCTTGTATAAAGATGACCAGTTTTGGTCTAAATGTCAATGATGTCAATTTTTCATATGCAACTATTACACTGCATACAGTAACTTTCATAGCATGTTTGTATACACATTTATATATAGTTTTATTCTTTAATCTTTATTGTTGTCACTGGTTAAGTTTTTGTCCTCCCTGTTGCTCTTGACTTATGGCTATCGTGACATCAAATTTCCCCTCGGGGATTAATAAAGCTCTCTCTCTCTCTCTCTCTCTCTCTCTCTCTCTCTCTCTCTCTCTCACTGTTGCTTACTACTCTTTCTTTCCTCTCTCTGTCACCCTCTCTCTCTCTCTCTCTCTCTCTCTCTCTCTCTCTCTCTCTCTCTCTCTCTCGCACACACACACACACATTCACTCTCTCCTGTCTTTCTCTCTCCACAAAAACACACATTCTATGTATTAATTTGCTCTTTTGTTGAGGTTTGTAACGATTACTTATAAATAAGTAGATTTCTTTTCTCTTTTAAATTGAGCTGTGGAAGTATTCATTATACTCAAATTAAGTACAAATCTCCAAAAACTAAAAGCACAAATACAATTCCTTGCAGTTGTACCTTACTGATTTCATTTTCCTGTAAGCCACCAGGATTAACTCTATTTGTCTTTTCAAAGGTCAAGACACTCCCTCATGTTCTTTTTAAATCTATGGCTCTGTATAAACAGTTTAAAAGCTTTCCTAGTGCTTAAAAGAAGATTGGCAGTGAGAAATAGATTAGCATAGGAAAGTGCTGCCTAAAAGCAGGAGCATTGTGATCAAAAGGATTAAACTGGGCACTAGAGGGTACTACAGTATTATATGGTAGTCATCTTTCATATAGTGTAGGCAGATTGAGTATTAATCAACAGGACACACCTCCAGTACAAGCCTAACTGTTTCATAACTGAATATTTATTTAGAGATTAGATTTATCTCACGCTTTTGTGTCATTCAACTGTACACCAGGTTTAACCCCCAAGACCTGCGACTGCTTAACAAATAGCTTTGGATCTGATGTGTTCTTTGCACATGCTAAATGAACCAAATGATATAACAGCAGGTAGCTGAGTCACTGGCTATCTTCAAATGGCGTTTGAAGACTTACCTTTTCCTGAAACACTTAAACTAGCACTTATTTTCCCTGTATGTTTTATGTGTATATTTAAAAAAAAAGATGATGCTTGATGGTATCCTAAATCTGTATCCTAGTGAACCAGTGTTAATGTATTCATTGATGGAGACTTCAAAGCACTTTTGTATGGAACATTTCCTTACATTCATTCATCTTCTACCGCTTATCCGAACTACCTCGGGTCACGGGGAGCCTGTGCCTATCTCAGGAGTCATTGGGCATCAAGGCAGGATACACACTGGACGGAGTGCCAACCCATCGCAGGGCACACACACACACTCTCATTCACTCACGCAATCACACACTACGGACAATTTTCCAGAGATGCCAATCAACCTACCATGCATGTCTTTGGATCGGGGGAGGAAACCGGAGTACCCGGAGGAAACCCCCGAGGCACAGGGAGAACATGCAAACTCCACACACACAAGGTGGAGGTGGGATTCGAACCCCCAACCCTGGAGGTGTGAGGCGAACGTGCTAACCACTAAGCCACCGTGCCCCCTCATTTCCTTACATTTTATTCAAAATTAAAGACAAACTTCTACACAAGGAGATGTTGGAATATATTAGTTTCTCTTGATTGATTGATTGATTGATTGATTGATTGATTAAAAAAAAGTAAACACTTAATGTTTTTTTTTCTTTTCATTGTGATGAGGAAATTCTTCTCTATACCTTCCAAATCCTTCAAAGAACTCCTGAAAGAAAGAAAAAGAGAGAGAGAGAGAGAGAGAGAGAGAGAGAGAGAGAGAGAGAGAGAGAAAGATGAACAAACAGATGAAATAATTCTGGCATTTATGAAGTTGGGGCACGGTGGCTTAGTGGTTAACATGTTCACTTCACACCTCCAGGGTTGGGGGTTCGATTCCCGCCTCTGCCTTGTGTGTGTGGAGTTTGCATGTTCTCCCCGTGCCTCGGGGGTTTCCTCAGGGTACTCTGGTTTCCTCCCCCGGTCCAAAGACATGCATGGTAGGTTGATTGGCATCTCTGAATAATTGTCCGTAGTGTGTGATTGCGTGAGTGAATGAGAGTGTGTGTGTGTGCCCTGCGATGGGTTGGCACTCCGTCCAGGATGTATCCTGCCTTGATGCCAGATGACGCCTGAGATAGGCACAGGCTAACGGTAGAAAATGAATGAATGAATGAATTTATGAAGTTGGAGGTTAGATTGTCATCTCAGCCCTGTGTGTGTGAAGTTTGCATGTTCTTCTCATGCTTTGGGTGTTTCCTGCCCAGCTCCAAAGACGTGCGTTGTAGGTTGATTGGCATCACTAAATTGTACTGTATGTATTGTATGTAATTGTGCCCTGTGATAGATTGGCACATGTGTCATATCCAGTACAGAAAGTTGATGAATGATTCTGGCCCCTTTTCCCTACAATGTGCCAACACTGATTTAGCTCATGTGTCCAGCTTGATCTCTGTTTGAACCTTTTTTGCTTCAAAAGAAAACTGAAATAAACTCAATGGTTCAATTTCGTAAGACTTCAGTCTGGTGTCAGGCTAATAACAACACAAGCCATGGGACTGCATTTGTTCATCAAAGCTGTTTTAACTAGCTGCCGCTTCCCTCCGTTTGCTCATTAGTTCCAGAAAAATGACTTCAGAAGGTTAGCAGAAGATTTTGCATATCATTAGATATAAAAGCCACTCTTATACTATTGTGACTGTATCCAAGTATAAACATTTCTTGAACCGTTCTTTTAGTGTACAGTATATTGGTCATGATTAACCGATCAACCCAAGCTGATTATACAATAAGTATAGCATCTGAAGGCATCTTGTTGCATAGTACAAATGATGAACAACACAAAAAGCCTAAACATTTCTAACTAGGAATCTTATCTTAAGAGTGATTCAGGACCAATTTCAGAGCGACTCTAAGCAAGAAAAAAAATATATATATATCTTAGAGAGGAGATAGGGCTAAAACCTTTGCCTGGTATGACACATTCTTTTGAAGACTGTAATTGTTTGTCTAATAAAAAAAAAGGTGTGCTTTTAATACCTGGTCTATAATAAGCCATCACTTTGTCTCTATGATAAGATATAGACAATGTGATATATATACATATATATAATATATATATATGTATATATATATATATATATATATATATATATATATATATATATATATATATATATATATATATATATATATAGAGACACACACATATAATATACTGTATGTATTTAATTTCTGCACTTATATCTAATATGATTAGTCACAAAAATAATCTGTAGCATCTGATTAACTCATTGTCATGATTAAATATTGTATACAATACATTTCTTCTCCCTCTTCCCCTTTTGTCTATTTTTCTCCTCTGCTAAAGAAACTTTAAAGCCTCTTAAGTGTTAACACTTTTTGCCCTTTTGAGCCCTAATAAGAAAAAAATGAGACTGTGACATGACCGGAAGTTAAAACTGTCATCTTGGATCTGAAGGAATGTACATCCATATCAGCTGTAGGAACTGCAGTCCATTTGGCAAATTAGCCTGAAACCACTGAACCCCAAAAGTGATCAAACCATTGGTGGATTAGTTCATTTTCTGGAAAGCTATAAGGCTGCTATGTGCAGTGGCGACTTAATAGTTTTAATGGGTTGCTGGTCAGAAGGTCAGGGGATGAAACCCCGGCTCTGCCGCTGCTGTCCGGCCCTTGAGAAAGGCCCTTAACCCTCTTTGCTCCAGTGGATTTGTATCACGGCTCTGACCTCAGCATCCCAAGCTGGGATATGTGAAGAAAAGTCTTTCACTCTGTTGTAATATTTATGTGATAAATAAAGGCTTCTTCTTCCAAGATCAGTGAAAGATCTTAAAGGTATAGAAAAACTTTAGAACTTAAACTGTTTGACCACTCTAGAAAGCTCAGTAGCCCAAAATCCTCTGAAAGCTTTAAAGTGCCTCTCAAGAAAAATCCTGGTTACAGACAAGCTTGCTAAAATGAATATAAAACAGCCCTCAGATGAGAGGAAGATAAATTTCTCCCATACTGAGGGAATGAGAAAATTGGGCAGGGAAATAGGAAGTGTTCATGATCCAAATCAAACCACTTCATCTGTGAAGCATGGTGGCGTGAGTATGTATGGCTGCTACTGGAATAGACTCACTTGTCATTTATAATGATTTGACTGCTGACACAGTGTCAGCAGCAGAAAAGAGTTCAAAAGCATGTTAACAGCCCAGATCCTAATAAATGCTTCAAAACCCAGCAGACGGTGCAGGAGCTTGTAGAAAAAAAAATGCCTCAAAACAAGCTGCTACATCTACTGTGCAGAAAAGGACCAGAAAAGTCGAAATGTTTTTTACTGACCAGTTAAGCACTTGACTTGACATTCACTAGGAACAAAAGAACTATTAAAGATTGATTGAGGATCATGAAGGAACATGTCTATGGGTTGCAACTAAAGTTATTCAGTGACTGCGAAAGATTTATAACCGACAATGAAACGTTTGAAAAATTTAAATGTAATTTGCCACGTACACAACCATACACAGTACGACATGTAGGGAAATTTAGATTGTGGAAGTTGTAGCTCAGTGGCAACAGAATTGGGACCTCTGGTTATAAGTTCATGTCCCAGGGCCACCAGGCTGCCACTGCTGGGCTGTTGAGCAAGGCCTTTAACCCTTTATTGCTCCGTTGTATAAATGAGATAAATGTAAGTCAATCTGAATAGGGGCATCTACTAAATGCTGTAAATATAAAACACAGTTCAGAAAGGGAGGATCCTATGGTCCAGTGGCTCTCACTACCGTGGCCCGGGATCGATACCCGGGCAGGGAGCTAACACAGCCACTGAAGTGTTAACTCTCAGTGCCGGTCCTGAGCCTAAACAAAATAGGAGGGTTCTGTCCGGAAGGGCATTCAGTGAAAAACCTGTGCCAAATCTAATATGTGGTCCACATGATCCGCTGTGGTGACCCCAAACAGGGAGCAGCTGAAGGGGGCAAATGTATATACATATCTTAGCACATTTTTTCATCTGTATTAACTCGTCTTTACTTGTTGCCCCTGGACATTTTACATTTATATATTTCACATTTAATTTGCATATGTTTGAGGGGTGACAGACCGACAGACTGTGTTTGTGATAAACTTATTTCTCTCTTTGTTGCTAATGCTATCTATCGATCTATCGATCTATCTATCCATAAGAATACAGATCATTGATTTAACAGTACGACTATTGTAAATAAAGTGCAGTCAAATTTGATATGATTTTATTGGATATTTGAAAACGCTGCAGAATTCTCAAATCTGTTTTATATTTATTTGTTCTATATTAACTAATTAACAGCTTTGACAATATTGCCGAAAAATTATAGGCACACATTAATGTAGTCTAAAGTCTATTTAACTAACACAGGAAGTTGCGTGTCTCCACATGATGAAAATAACATGACGGTTGATCCGGAATGCTGTACATTACATCCTTGACATTGATTGCTTGGATAATTCTCTGCCAGAACACCAGGGGGAGTTCCAACAGGGTTTGATTATATTCTGTGCCTTTGTTTTTGTTCTCACGTGTTTGCTGTACTGATCCTGTTCCCGCCTCTGCACATCTGTTCCTAATGTCTTGCTATTAAAACTATTTATACCTGCTGTTTTGCAAGTATTTTTGCTTACATTTGTTTACACTTACATTTATGGCATGTGGCAGAAGTCCTTACGCAGAGTGACATACTTAATATCATTATATACAACTAAGCAATTGATAGTTAAGGGCCTTGCTCAGGGGCCCTGCAGTAGCAGCTGGGTTCCACACATCCATACAACCTTCTGATCAGTGGTCCAACACTTTAACCAACTTGGGGATGTGGTAGCCTAGTGGTTAAGGTGTTGAGTTACCAATTGGAAGGTTATGAGTTTGATTCCTACGTCCACCAAGCTGCCACTGCTGGGCCCCTGAGCAAGGCCCTTAACCCTCAATTGCTCAGTTGCACAAAAATCAGATAAAAAATGTAAGTTGCTCTGGAAAAGGGTGTCTGCTAAATGCTGTAAATGCTAACCATTAGGCTACCACGCCCCTGTTGTTTGTTAGCCAGTGTTCTCCATTTTATGTTTTTTTTTTTTCTTTTTGTTTTTGTTTTTTTTTGTTCTGACAATCCTACAGTATAAGATATTAGAAAATATAATAAGACAAAGAAAACATGTGTATGTTATAAGAGAGGCTTTAAAAATGAAAAGGGAGATTATTTCAGAGTTAAGGACCAACGACAGAAAAAGATTGATCACCCTTGTCAGGTTCTTTCAAGACTTTTCAAGAGTTTTTGTGATTGCTGGCCAAAAATGATTTGACATTTTGAAAAATGACTACATGAATTGGCAAAATTGAAAAAAAAAATTCTTCTTTTGAACTCTTACCAGTGAAGACACATGTGTAATCACTTTCTGTGATAGCTTTACTCATGTTTGCTTTGGCTGACTGTGTTTTGATGATATCACACAAAATCCTGGTCCAAATCTGTTGTAATATTGAGAAATTGTATATCGCAGAGTTTATCGCTTGATTTTGCTCTACAAACTCTGGAAGGACCGTTTGGTTTATTACAACAATGTGGGACATATATATGAAGTTCATGACAAGATTTTACCTCTCTGGTACGAAAGTAAAAGTGGAGATGGTCTCTAATGTACTGTGGAGTGAGACCAGAGAGAGCTTTATTTACATAAATAAAGATTTTTTTAATCCGAACTGAACTTAACAAAAAAAAAGACAATGAAGCCAAAGAGAGAAATGAAGATCCTTCTTTTTGTTCCATGTTAAAAAGTTACAATGGCTGCTGCTTTTTCGACGAGCTGCAAGAGAGAAAAGGCAGTGTGAGGCAGGCTAGCATGCAGAGAATAATAGCAGAAAATTTCAAACCGTGTTGTAATAATAAGCATGAATCATAGTTTAGAGGTCTATTCAGAGAGAAACTGAGACAGAAACCGTTTTAAGGGTGTTATAGACCTTAAGCAGAAAACGCGTCATTGAACAAAATCATTTACGAAAAATTACGTTTGATTCAAAGATATTGCTAAGAAATTTGTCACGCTTATATGTATGAGATGATACGGTGAAGTTCAGAGTTGTTCATTTAACATTTTTAGGAGTCTCCAGTGTCAGTGCTATCTATCTATCTATCTATCTATCTATCTATCTATCTATCTATCTATCTATCTATCTATCTATCTATCTATCTACTGTATCTATCTATCTATCTATCTATCTATCTATCTATCTATCTATCTATCTATCTACTGTATCTATCTATCTATCTATCTATCTATCTATCTATCTATCTATCTATCTATCTATCTATGGTTCATTTGTTAAAAAAAAAAAAAGTCTTAGTAATGGTAAATATTTTGGTGCAATTGTAATAAAACACTGCAGGAAATGCTGTTAAAGAAAAATCAATCACTCACTCTCACTCATTTTCTACCGCTTATCCGAACTACTCGGGTCACGGGGAGCCTGTGCCTATCTCAGGCGTCATCAGGCATCAAGGCAGGATACACCCTGGACGGAGTGCCAACCCATCACAGGGCACACACACACTCTCATTCACTCACACAATCACACACTACGGACAATTTTCCAGAGATGCCAATCAACTTACCATGCATGTCTTTGGACCGGGGGAGGAAACCGGAGTACCCGGAGGAAACCCCCGAGGCACGGGGAGAACATGCAAACTCCACACACACAAGGCGGAGGTGGGAATCGACCCCCCAACCCTGGAGGTGTGAGTTGAACGTGCTAACCACTAAGCCACCGTGCCCCCCTAAAGAAAAATCAAATTTGTGGTAATAAGAGTAGCTCTGATTTAGGATACATTCAGATCAGTCTACATTCACGCCTTTGTTCATTGTGTAATAAAAATATCCCATGTCATCTTTTTAATCCTCACCATTTGTTTCCATGTAACTAATCCTTTCTATAAATTTCGGTACAGTACAGTAAGCATTTCAGTTCTACACTTTGGTTCCACTATCTTCATTTCATTTCATATGTATTGACATGTGCCGAAGTCTACATCATCAAAGCAAGCAGATTCGTGTCACTGTGTAATGACTTATGCACTCTGCCATACAGTCTGTTGTCCCTTATTTGGTTTGTGGACTTTGGAAGTCAATATTTGCCGTTCCCTGAAGTCTGGCACTCTCAAGGTTAGGAAGAAGCAACACTGAATCTCATACATTCATTACTCAAAAGGAGTCCAGTATATTTTGCTGGAGGGAAACCCTCCCTGCCTGTAAAGAACCCTCTGGCACTCAAACCCTGCTCGAGACCTACAACTTGTACAGCTTGCGGCTCAGACTTGAAACTTGTAGATGTAATTATGAATATCATAATTTTTTCTCTGGTATTAATATAATGAATTCGCGGAATAATAATCTATATCTCTGGTGTCATCACTGAATTTTTCCACATTAAAACATACTATGAATTTATGTGATTTTCATTCATTCATTCATTCATTCATTCATTCATTCATTCATTCTCTACCGCTTATCCGAACTACCTCGGGTCACGGGGAGCCTGTGCCTATCTCAGGCGTCATTGGGCATCAAGGCAGGATACACCCTGGACTCAGTGCCAACCCATCACAGGGCACACACACACACACTCTCATTCACTCATGCAATCACACATTACGGACAATTTTCCAGAGATGCCAATCAACCTACCATGCATGTCTTTGGACCGGAGGAGGAAACCGGAGTACCCGGAGGAAACCCCCGAGGCACGGGGAGAACATGCAAACTCCACACACACAAGGCGAAGGCGGAAATCGAACCCCCAACCCTGGAGGTGTGAGGCGAACGTGCTAACCTATGTAATTTTCTAAAATAAATTTTTTTCTTAACACTAGAACTAGGATAGAAAATGCATGACCATTGAAGTCTGCCAATTTAATGTGGAGAATGAAAACAATAAGGAAAGAGTAGATGGTAGCAAAAATTTTCAAATTTATTCTGAGCCAGAATAGCTGTGTGAAAAAGCCAAGTTTTTATCATATGACCAAATATCGCAAATTTGTACATAGAGTATTATTTGTATCCAAGAAACTCTACACATTTTGCCAGGACTTATTCATTTGTGTCTGCGAGATTGTTAATTGCTAGATTAGACAATTAGCTGATTACGAATGGGTTTGGACTTGTATGCCATTTTTTTTCAGGTCTCTATTTTAAGACATCAAGATATCAGGGAAATATTTATGAGATGTTTATATTTGTGTAGTTTCAGGCACAGAGGGTCTCATAATAATTTCTGGAATTGAGTAAAATGAATCATGCATGCACTGCAAGTGTAATAATGTTTGTAATACAGCCTTGTCACATCTCTCTATGGATCACAGGGGAGCCAGAGGCAGACAAGATAGAAAGCCGAATGCCGAACGAGATGACGAATGATTGCCACAATTCATAAAAGTGGTCAAAGGAAAAGAAGGTCGAACAACAGCAGTAATTATTCTAAAAATTTTGAGCGCAATGTAACAAAGCTAATAAATGCATTTTAACAAGACAAGACTTTTCTATGATATAAGACTTATAAATGTACTTTGATGACAACAGTAAGGCAGAGCTCAGGTGATTGGGACATGGCCAGGCTGGAGCAAGCTGGAAGAGAGGGAAAAGCTAAAAAGCTAAACTACCAAGCAGCTTAAAGACTGTGCTGTTCTATTATGTTATTATTTCTATTTCAACAGTTCATTCACAGGGACGTATGTATGACAGACACTCCATGTAATCTGGTTTAACAATAAATAGATTAAAAAACAGTGCTGTTTTTCAGCTAAGAAAAACCCATAACCATTGATATGGTAAATCTTGTCATTTTGTTAAGAGATGTTAACCCTTTTTTCCAGTACACTGGTGTTCTGTTCTCCCGGGCAGAATGGAAATCGGCTTATAGGATATTTTTTAATCAGTATAAACAAACAGATTATTTTTTAAGTCAGGACACTATAGGCGTTCAGTATGATATATTTTTTCCTCTGTTGGTAGAACCTTACACAGAACTTCAGTGGATGATATAACATCTTTAAGTTTTTCAAATTTTAGCTTTTTTTTGTTGAAGATATCAACGTATGTCTGAATAAAAACACACCGTTTTCTATGAATTATTTTGCTCCCAGTAAGATTAGGTAAACACAGAAATCCTATAATGTAACTTATAACAGAAACTAAGAGTCACAACAGAGAGACTGAGAAAGATCCAGTAGGAGGTCAGTCATCTGTAATAAAAACTTAGCAAACAGTCGACAACATAAGGCAAACTCAGTGTCAAAGAAACAAGAATATTTCAGATGATTGGCAAACAGGATAAACTGGACCGGGCAAGAGCAGGGGGGCAGAAACTGAATCAAACCTGGACATCGTGCACAATAAACAAATGCTTGGTAAAGGCTGAACACAAGATAAGCTGAGTATATACTGCAACAGTATACAGTGTGTGTGTATGTGTTTGCGTATGTGTGTGTGTGTTTATGTGTGTATGTGTTTGCGTGTGTGTGTGTGTGTGTGTGTGTGTGTGTGTGTGTGTGTACGTCTGATTAGACATACAGAAATTGCTTTGTGGAACTTCCACAACAATAAATGCAGTTATTATTAGACAAAAAAAATGACTTGCCAGTCTTTAAACTATCAAAAATGTAATTGGTAACCTTTTAATTCTTTAGGAAAATAGCTGAACATCTGTACTGTTGGCAGACACCCTTATCCAGAGCAATTTACATTTTTATCTCATTTATGGGCAACTGCTCATACGCCCAGCATTGGCAGCTTGGTGGACCTGGGATTCAATTCCTGAACTGTTCACTCCCTAATCCAACACTTACCTATCCAACACTTATCTAACCACTAAGCTACCACAAATTCTTTCTATGACGAGATCCTGCTGTTTGAAAACAATAGTTTTCTATAGCAGCATACGGTGTTTAGTTTAAGCTAAAGATTAAAAAGGAACGGTAAATTAAGGCAGGATGTGTTAGGCAGAATCCTATACCATAACCACAGATCTGCTCATACATGTACACACGTTACTGTCGGATTACTCCACGTTCTGCAGAAACAGTGCCAGTAAATACATGGATAAAAAAAAATACCGTCTTATGTACAGATGAGATGAAGACGAATCTATCCCGGTTTGATTTAATGAGCAAAATGTGCAGGAAAACAAGAAGTGCTCATGATCCAAAGCTTACCGCTCCATCTGTGAAGCGTAGTCATGCAAGTATGTATGGCTGCCACTGGAATTGGCTCACTTGTCATTTCTAATGGTTTGACTGTTGACACCAGCAGCAGATAGAATCCAAGAGCATCTGAACAGATCAGTTCCTACTGTACAGAATGCTCCAAAACTCAAAGAGGAGAGCTGCAGGAAAGAAATGGACTAAAACATGGTTTATATTTATGCAGTGATCAGCCACAATAATCATATACATTTAAATTTACATTTACATTTCTGGCATTTGGCAGACACGGTTATCCAAAGCGACGTACAAAAGTGCTTTTAAGTCTCTATCAATGAATACATTAACACTGTTTCACTAGGTTACAGACTTACAGATACCATCAACCTAAAACGCTGTTCAGGGATTTTTTTTTTTAAGGAAGAACCCGTCGTTTAAAGATAGCCAGTGACTCAGCTGTTCAGACATCTAGGGAAAGTTCATTCCACAACCTCGGTGCCAGAACAGATGTATACCTACTTCAGACCTACAATATAGACATTCTAGGGCTAGAATTAATATTTCCATTATCATCAAATTGACATTATCACAGATTTCTTTTAAATTCGATGAAATCCTCAGGCACGTATATAATAAAAAAAAAAACTTATGTGTGTATGTGCATCCATATTATGCATAATGTTAATATCTCATAGCATGAATTAATTGCTTGCACTTTTTTAATGAGATTTATCTACCCGTAAAGTATCTCTGAGGTTCATTTCCACGGTCTGTAAGACAAATTAGCCGGGTGCATACCTCATAAATTTATACATTATCTGAGTAGGGTTGCCATAACCCACCGATAAATATTATCATTTATGGCAGGAACGATGATGCGAGTTGAAATCATGTTATACAATCAATTTTTTGTGATTCTGAGGTTCTGCAGCTGCTGTACATGGCTTATATTCCTAATTTCTTCTGCCACCTTATTCTTCATGCCTCTCCAATCTTCAGTCCATCTGTTTTTGGATGCAGATGGTCACTGGATCTAAACAGACCAGTTTTTTTATGCAAATACTTTAATGAATGCATTTAATAGGAAAGGGATTCTTTGGTAATTTCTTTACCAACAAGGTGACTGACAATTTTAAGCATTATGCATGACCCTGTTTATATTATAAGCACGCAATGAAGAAGTGTTATACTGTATCTTACCTTTATACACCACAAAATTAATAACGCTTTAAAACCTTCCTAAAACCTACAGTATGACAATGGCAAATGACTGTAATGGGAGGGTTGTGTTTGATTGCTCAAACCCTAAATTAGGATTTGTTTGATTGCTTTTTTCCTTTCAGGGAAAATTATGAGTCATTGCTAACATTAACTCTGTGACTGACTCATTTTAATAACGAACTAATGAGACTCGTTGGCACAATAACATGGGATATGAAAGCAGTACTTTAAGCGATTTTAATTTTCACTAAGGACATGACGTACATTTTGTAAAATCAAGGTTTTCACCTACCCATGGTTTCTGAATGAGAAAAAAAAATAGGCAGCTTTGCCATTACAGATAGAGAGGATACAAAAAGGTGAATTTAGGTTTAAATCCTATAACAAGACAACAAACTGAAATAAATAGGAAAAGTAAGTAAAAAGAAGAGATTCAAATGCAAGAATTCAAAGTCACAAAACCAATAAATACAATAACACTGTTGAATCATGAATCATAACATTTATGCTGTAATACAATCAATAATAATAATCATTTCTTTATATATATACTCCGTACATATATATATATATATATATATATATATGTGTGTGTGTGTGTGTGTGTGTGTGTGTGTGTGTGTGTGTGTGTGTGTGTGTGTGTGTGTGTGTGTGTGTGTGTGTGTGTGTGTGTGTGTGTGTGTGTGTGTGTGTGTGTGTGTGTGTATGTATGTATTATTAACAAGAATAAATGCAGTTGTTAGTGTTGGTAAATTGCTGTGCTATAAGAAGTTTAAAGCGCACCATGACTCGCTGTTATAGAAATATAATTAAATGAAATGTTTTATGTTGAGCCACATCACACAACCCTGCTGATTATTTTCCTATAACCGCACAACCTACTACGTTTTATTCCTTATATTGTGTTACTCCTAAAGACACAAAGCAATAAGCTAGTCATAACTAGGCATTACATACAGTAGCAGACTAATAAAAACTACAGCAGTTAAATTGTTCTTTTAGTAACAGCTCATTCAGAGTGACCTGGACTGCAGACACTGAGAGAGAGAGAGAGAGAGAGAGAGAGAGAGAGAGAGAGAGAGAGAGAGAGAGAGAGAGAGAGAGAGAGAGAGAGAATGATTGTCATTGTGAAAATGAATACACGTGACAACAAACTAAATAATTAACTTGTCTCACAACTTCTCCACAACATTAAATCTGTCAAAACTGCAATAAGAAACTTATTTCTTTCATTAACAAGTTAAACATTTTACACTTTATGGGAAATGACTGTGTTATAAGTGAACTAACACACTTGGGCCACATAAAAATAATACAAGATGGGATGATGTACATTTTTTAATGTCAGCCAAGAAAGTGGGCCACTTCACAATAGGACTTTAAACTCAGGTAACAGCAACAACTCTAAATGGCCTATATGTTAAATCCAATGTGCAATGCATCATTCAGGTAATGCATGTATAAGCCACATATTGCAAAACTTTATATGTGGTATAAGTACCATAAAATATTGCATTTGTTTCATTTTGTACTATAGCCAATTAGTTCAAATATTGTTGTGCCTTTTTGTATTTTGACAGAGTTTTGACATGTTGAACACAATCACAATAAACGGTTTGAATCTATTGTATCCTCATTGTCATATACGTCCCCATGACATGAGTCTTGTGTCAACTTTACATTAATTGGTTAAAATCAATGAATTTATGACCACAAATGTGTTAAAATGATCCTTAATAGATTTGCACATACTCCTTATTTGTAATGAAAGGCTTGTGCAGTTATAACATAGCCTGGCTTGTGTTGTGTTACAGTTCAGTAACTAGTCGACTTATTTGGTTGTTTCGGTGTTTTAATGTAAATTAATGTAAATCTTCATATTTATGATCGAAATGTATTTTTGATAATTAAAGAGTATGAGTGAAGGCTTAACTGACTAAAAGGACGTCTTGTTGAGCAGTTGACCTTTGAAACTCTTGACCTTTTATTCAGCTATTCATTCATTCATTCATCTTCTACCGCTTATCCGAACTACCTCGGGTCACGGGGAGCCTGTGCCTATCTCAGGCGTCATCGGGCATCAAGGCAGGATACACCCTGGACGGAGTGCCAACCCATCACAGGGCACACACACACTCTCATTCACTCACGCACTCACACACTAGGGACAATTTTTCCAGAGATGCCAATCAACCTACCATGCATGTCTTTGGACCGGGGGAGGAAACCGGAGTACCCTGAGGAAACCCCCGAGGCACGGGGAGAACATGCAAACTCCACACACACAAGGTGGAGGCGGGTATCGAACCCCCAACCCTGGAGGTGTGAAGTGAACGTGCTAACCACTAAGCCACCGTGCCCCAACTTCATAAATGCCAGAATTATTTCATCTGTTTGTTCATCTTTCTCTCTCTCTCTAGGAGAGTATCGTCCATATCAAAATGTGTGGAATATTGTCTATATCAAAATGTAAAACTCTTTATACCGTACAAATATAACAAGCTTTAAATATAATTCAATTAAACATAATACATGCAAAAAAGCATCCCCCAAAACCATGACACTTCTTCCTCCATCTTTCACGAACTTCTTTATGCACTTTGGGTTTAGTCATTCCACAGTCTGATGCTGAACATAATATTTCCCTCTAGACCTAAATCAATAAAAATTTTCTCTCATCACTACAGTGAACTTTAGCTCAGTTCTGATCTGTCAAAACAACCCGCTAAAGGCATCATGGTTTGGGGGACGTTTTCTGCATCAGGAGCTGGGCTTCGTATACCGCTAACATGGCAGATAAATGCAAATGTTTATCAGCAACATACAGTTCCTTCCCCGCAAGCATGTCCCAATCAGCCGACAATTTTCAATGCCAAGACAATGTCAAGACAATTAGTAATATTTAAGAGCTGTGTTAACAACGTAAACTATTTTTGGTATTTTTTTTTTTTTCTTCTTTCTCCTATTTCTATTATTTCAAATGAAATATTTTATTCATTTTTACTCCTATTCCTATATGTCCAAACTTTTAATACATGTGATATTTAGACAAATTAAAACTTCATACTTCATGCAGTCAACAGAATTTGCATATGCTTACAGACAATTTATGCATGAAAGGGTTAATCGAATCCTGAGCACCTAAACGCCTCAGTTCATCTTCTCACTGCTGGTCCCAAGAGGCACTGCAGCTAAGGGATTAATGCTTCTTTTCTCTAAGTAACTGACAGTTTCATTAATCTGCCCCTGAGCACACGCTCACTTTTCCAACTTTTACATTTCATTTTCACTGTTTGTTCTCGAGCAGATGAATTCTGTTCTTGAGTGGAACAGGAGCTCCAGTATCCCGTCATGCAGGTTAGCAGAGAGGGATTAAAAAGCTTTTCCTTGATACATTGCATTTTCATTCCTCTCACATCCTGGTTCTCAATTTGACCCGTTTATCTAAATCAATTCAAAGGAGTTCAATGCTTTCCTTACTCAGGTAATATCCCTGAGCAGTGATTTATTGATGCAGCGCTTTTAAATTGATATCGTGAACGGCTAATGAGAATGTCAGCTGATATTGCTGACTTTTCTGCAGCATAATCGGACAAGGGTTTTTCGACAAAGCGAGGCGTCTCTCTTTTACTCTGCTTGAAGAATCTAGACTTAAGGTTTAATAAAATCAAAGGGAAGATTTCACAGTAGAAAGCTAGAATCAATGTTTTTCTAGACCTCAGATATACTGTATGTTTATAGGTTGGGCGGTGATGCAGCACGACGTGAGTGCAGAGCGGTGTGTCTTAAACAGCAACAATTACAAAACGAGGACAAAATTTTGTTTATTAATTATTGATACGAGACACATTTTAAGATTTTATAATTAGATTTAATGTTGCGGAACGTCCGATTGTTCCTGTTCTGACTTACAATTATAGCTGGGATGAACAGTCATTCTTCTTCACCAGTCTCTCTCTCTCTCTCTCTCTCTCTCTCTCTCTCGCTCTCTCTCTCTCTCTTTCTTTCCCATAGCATAATCGAGACTGAGAGCACTCACAACTAAGAATCCTTTTGTAAATCTTAAAAAAACAATCCCAACAAAACAACACCACCGCATCAATTATTATAAGAAATATTTCATTTCACGACATATTTTAAATCTAAAACAAATATTATTTGTTGAATTAAATTATGTGGCATGTCTGCAATACAACTCCCCGTGTACGACCTGTTAGTATACTGTACAAGCCCGAATTTATTTAAACGTGTGCATTAATTTTAACCTACAATGCAGTTATATGTACATAAGGCGCACTTTCTGGACCAATCAGATTCGAGCATTCATTACAGTCTCATCTCACTCATTTTCTACCGCTTATCCAAACTACCTCGGGTCACGGGGAGCCTGTGCCTATCTTAGGCGTCATCGGGCATCAAGGCAGGATACACCCTGGACGGAGCGCCAACCCATCGCAGGGCACACACACACACTCTCATTCACTCACGCAATCACACACTAGGGACAATTTTCCAGAGATGACAATCAACCTACCATGCATGTCTTTGGACCGGGGGAGAAAACCAGAGTACCCGGAGGAAACCCCTGAGGCACGGGGAGAACATGCAAACCCCACACACACAAGGCGGGAATCGAACCCCCAACCCTGGAGGTGTGAGGCGAACGTGCTAACCACTAAGCCACCGTGCCCCCCCTTCATTAGAGTCTTTCGCATTTAAATCATTTTGTCTATTAGAGCTCGCACAGAAAGAGAAGTGTTTATAAAAGTGAGGTACAATGATGTAAACTCAGAAAGTTTAATCCATGAATTAAGTTTTTTTTGTTTGTTTGTTTTGTTTTAATCGCAACCAAACGCAGTTTGTAAGTGTATGTGTTACAGTGCTGAGTAACAGTGGATTTGAGAGGCTGTAAGATCACCAGTTATGATATTAGCTTACTTTGTCTTATTATCTTTTTTCACTCAAATCCCAAATACCTATTGACTCAAATCCCGGTTTTCCATTAATGCCAAAGCTATAAAATGATGAGGGCTTTTCAACCGAAAAAATCCCAGTTGTAATCATAAACTACGCAAATATACTACCCGGATATCATTTGCTTTATTGGCATTTGTGGAGCAGCTTCAGCACAGAACTCATAATGCTAAATATGATTTTATTGACACTGTCCAATTTAGCTCCATTATACCACTGATAAGAAATAACACTCATTATTACAATTTTACAAAGGCTGTGAGTCAACATCAAAGATGCCGCAAGTGGAAAAGTGCACTCTTAATCATTCTCTCGGTTGACAGATATGTGTGGTAATTGGCCTTAGCACGTCAGAAAACTGCCCAAGGAGAGACTTCAATTACGTTTGAACAATATTATAGCAGGATCAACACAAGGGTACTTAAGTTGTTTCAACAGGAAATTAAATACTTTTAACAACTGCTAACAGCAAGCAATGACGCAGATCTTTATAGGCAACGTAATACTTCCTGCTGAGCCTTCTAAAGAATTTCCATTTGACTCATTTAGAGGACTTTGTAATGGTTTAAAAAAGTTCTTTCCTTTCCTTTCCTTTCCTTTCCTTTCCTTTCCTTTCCTTTCCTTTCCTTTCCTTTCCTTTCCTTTCCTTTCCTTTCCTTTCCTTTCCTTGTGAAGGAAACTGAAGGAAACGTACCAATTAATTCACTATATAGTAGAGATAGATGTTGTGCTTCAGATTTATTTTGAAACATAGAATTTTTTTGGCTTCAGTGTAAAATGAAAAGGAAACGGTTTTATCTGGACGTTATGGGCTTTTCTAAAACATATTCTGTTTTTCATCATTAAAAAAGTTCTTGACAATGGCTTTGCTGCCTCTGTTACTACCTCTGAAAACTTTCTGAAAATGTTCTCACTTTGTTTATAGATATACAAACTTTAAGGTTTTAAACCATAAACGTATCAATAATAATGGAGGATTTTTTAATAATATTTATTAATATAAAAATCTGTTTTTAATGAAAAAGACTGACGTCTGACACTTTGCAAGTTCCTGTAATGATTACATTAATCATAATCATAGTCGGGGGGCACGGTGGCTTAGTGGTTAGCACGTTTGCCTCACACCTCCAGGGTCGGGGTTCGATTCCCGCCTCCACCTTGTGTGTGTGGAGTTTGCATGTTCTCCCCGTGCCTCGGGGGTTTCCTCCGGGTACTCCGGTTTCCTCCCCCGGTCCAAAGACATGCATGGTAGGTTGATTGGCATCTCTGGAAAATTGTCCGTAGTGTGTGAGTGTGTGAGTGAATGAGAGTGTGTGTGCCCTGCGATGGGTTGGCACTCCGTCCAGGGTGTATCCTGTCTTGATGCCCAATGACGCCTGAGATAGGCACAGGCTCCCCGTGACCCGAGGTAGTTCGGATAAGCGGTAGAAGATGAATGAATGAATAATCATAGTCGTTAACTAAAATGTACATTTAAATACATTTATTCTAAACATTTACATTTACATTTACAGCATTTGGCAGACATAATTCACATAAACAGAATTCCCCATGACAAGCCTATGATGTAACTGGAGACAAATTCATCATTTCAACCTTTATTACTCTTCCTGAATAATTTCATAAAATAATTTTCTTTCTTGACAAAACCTCTGACATAACTTTTAATAAAATGCATACAAAATCAGACAAAGAGTTTATAAGTTAATAAACCTTATAAAGAAGATAATACTGTCAAAATGATTAAATCTTACAGTAACAGGGTTGATGAAAGTACTGAAAATCAACCTTACTTAGAGAAACTATTATAATAACTTCCATAGAAAATAATGTATGCAATAACATATAGTCCAGTACATTTACTCATGTGGCTGATGCTTTAAAAACAAAACAAAACCATTCAAAGCAAACTGTTTCCTGATTTCCCTGTCTTTGCTATCAGCGAATGTACATTAGCTACAGTAAATATGAGAAAACCTATAGCCGATAGTTGAAATCTAGACAACTATAACTATAGCACGGTCCTGCATTTGTCTGTGATACAGTCTGTGCTGTCATAGAGGTATCACTATAGTGTCCATCATATTTTTTAGCTCTATGTGACCAGTGTTGTAATGTAACGGAGTACAAATACTTCGTTACTGTACTTAAGTAGAAATTTCACGTATCTGTACTTTACTTCGCTATTTAAATTTATGTCAACTTTCACTTTTACTCCACTACATTTCCTATATAAAATGTATACTTTTACTCCGTTATATTTCCACTAAGCATCTTCGTTACTCGTTACTACAAAATAAAATCAGAAGAAATGTGTACGACTGCAATAAGGGAGGTTTGGTGAATCACTGCTCCTAGATTGCATTACGCTCCGCACGCTCTATTTCAGCGTAATGTTGCTAAAGGAGGAGGAAACACAACTGAAACCGCCATGAAAGCACCTACTGGAGGACCTCCCGTTATCGTAGACCAGGGGTGGCCAACCAGTCAGAGACCAAGAGCCACATTTTTTACTGTGTTACCGCAAAGAGCCATCTCATACACATGGGCACACTTGAACATCACCTTTTTTTCCCTGCCATTTTGAGAGCGAACTTGACACAAATTGTTTACTCAAATGTTGCTCCTACTCTGAAACTCTGAGGTATTTTCATCCCACTCACATGCGCGTTTGACGAAAATACCGTATTTAACTCAAGCGAAGCGAACACGCACAATAAAAAGACACAAATACAGGTAGCCGCCGGTTGCTCACCCCTGTAGATGACCACCCTGATCATAGTGGTGAACTCGGTGAACAGGGTGAAGAAGATAATGTTATACACCCGTGGCCGTATTTGCAAGAAATGTTTCTGTACATTGGAATGAAAGATTCTTCCTACCGGATGAAGTGCCTCTTATGCCTACCAAAAATCACTGAAATTTTACTTTTACTTCAAATACTTAAGTACATTAAATATCAGAAGATTACTTTTGATACTCTCTCTCTCACTCACTCACTCACTCATTTTCTACCGCTTATCCGAACTACCTTGGGTCACAGGGAGCCTGTGCCTATCTCAGGCGTCATCGGGCATCAACGCAGGATACACCCTGGACGGAGTGCCAACCCATTGCAGGGCACACACACACACTCATTCACTCACGCAATCACACACTACAGACAATTTTCCAGAGATGCCAATCAACCTACCATGCATGTCTTTGGACCGGGGGAGGAAACCAGAGTACCCGGAGGAAACCCCCGAGGCACGGGGAGAACATGCAAACTCCACACACACAAGGCAGAGGCGGGAATCGAACCCCCAACCCTGGAGGTGTGAGGCGAACGTGCTAACCACTAAGCCACCGTGCCCCCCTTACTTTTGATACTTAAGTACAGTATATATCAGATACTTTAAGACTTTTACTTGAGTAATATTCTAAAAGGTAACTTTCACTTCTACCAAAGTCTTGTACCTTTACTGAAGTATTGCTTTCTTGTACTTTATACAACACTGTATGTGACTATATGATGTATATTATAATAGATCTAAACTACTACTGGAAGTGAGTGGTATTACATGATGATTAAAAAAAATCACCAGCAAATTCTTTCACAAGTGGTTCATAAATAAATGGTCTATGCTTATGTATGAAACAGGAAATTTCTTTACAATCAAATGGACTCAGTAAACAGTAAATCCAACCAACAGTGCATTAGCATACATTTTCAAAACATTTCTGGAATGGTTTATAAAGTCTGGCCATCTGAAAACCTTTTATACACAATACTAAATGTTCTGATAACATTCTCTATTCAAATGGATATGGGATGAAACCTTTGTTCAGTGGACCTTCAGGTAGGTTCACAGGAGTTCTAGTTAGCAAAGTACACCAGGCCACTAACACTGTCCTACTTTTGGCAAGCTGATGTATTATCCGGACTTGTTCCCAGATTAAGTCAACATGCTTTACACCGTATTCGCTGACATCTCAGTCGGTTCTACCCAAGTAACTGCTGCTTCTACTTGTACTGCTGCTGTCTCAAATCCCCATTTCTCTAAACTCATCAAAGCCTTTTCTTTCTATCCTCCCTCTATCTGTCTCTCCTGTCTATAGCTATAAAAGGACAATAAAATCAAATTAAGGCAATTAAGTAACATCTGCAGACCCTGATTTTCCTAAAATCCTCAGCTGAAGAGGAACAACTGCCATATGTTTTTCAAAAGGAGCTTAGGCATGCAAGGCTGATTACACGAAATATGATATTCATATGGTCTAGCAACTAGAGGCTGTTGGTGTGTTTAAATCCCTGCCTGAGTATTATTAAACAGAGTTACAGTGGCATCTCAGGACTAACAAAAATGTATGGCTATATCTGTGTTTGCATTCATTCAGAATCATTAAAATTGTGTTGCATCATTCAGCCTTGCTGCTTGTGTGAAATGTTATAAGTGCTCATCGTGTATTTATAGGTTTCTTCCAGGTTTTCTGGGTTTCTTCCACTGCCCAAACGCATGTCAATAGGGCTGACTGCACGAAATTGCCCCTAGGTGTAAATGAGTGTGTGTAGTGTGCTGTGTGATGGACTGGAATCCCATCCATTCTGTAGTCCTGTCTCTTACCCAGGCTATTTCTGAGGCAAGCTATGAGTCCTCCATGTAACTGACCAGAACACAGAAGATGAATGAATGACTGACTGTATTAATGAATTTATACTAAACTATAAGACAATAACCTAAAAAGCAAGAGAAATTGATTAAAATTGAGATGTAGAACTTGAGCTAGTATAATCTATATACAGTAGGAATGCTATGAAAATGTAGTAGATATACACAGATCAACCGTAAGATTAAATTCACTGACATGTGAAGTGATATGTGAGATTCACTGACATGTTATCTTGTTACTGTGTCACCTGTCAAGGGGTTGGATATATAATGCAGAATGTCAACAGTCAGTTCTCAAAGTTATGTCGGAAGCCTGAAAAATAGGCAAATGTAAGTGACATACTGTAGATAAGGGCCTAGATGTGATGGCTAGATAACTGGAACAGAGCATTTTCATGGATATTACCTGCCAAAAATATGAACCAGTGCCAGGGTCATGGGTGCCCGGAATGCTACATGCCCATGCTGACACCTGTACATTTTTGAAAGTAACTACAATGGGAAATGGGCATCAGAACTGGACCATGGAGCAATGGAAGAAGGTCACCTGTTCTGTATCACATTTTCGTTTCCATCATGTGGACGTGTGCTTTTGGGTTGTGTACCTGGGGAACAGATGGCAACAGGACACAATATGGGAGGAAAGTAAGCCAGTACAGGCAGCGTGATGTTCTGGGCAATGTTCTGCTGGGAAACCTTGAGTCCTGGCATTCTTATGGATGCTGCTTTGGCATACATCTCATACTTAGAGATTGACAAGGTATCATCTTCATGGTGATGATATTCCTTAACATGATAATGCTACTTTCTTCACAGAAAATATTTTTAAGGAATAGTTTGTGAAACAGGAGAAAGAGTTTATGGTTTTGACTTTGCCTTCAAATTATCCAGTTCTCAATCTGATCAAGCGTCTGTGAGATGTACTGGAGAAACATCTGGAAAAAGTCTGATTCATGGAGGTCCAGTCTCACAATTTACAGGACTTAAAGGGTCTGCTGCTAATCTGTTGGTGGTAGTCACCACAGCACACTTTCAGGCTTTTGGTGGTAGAAGGGAATCTACAAAATATTAGTCAGGTGGTTTTAATGTTATGGCTATAATATAAAAATAACAATATAATCAGAACGATACAGACTAAACTTCTTAGAAACTATTTAATACTGATTGTTAGCTGGGCACAGAATTATCTTGTCTCTTGGACTCTGAAATGGATAAAATCATCACCTCATACCTCTCCACCGTTCTACTCGAGTCCTATTTCTCATTCATTAGTGACAGAAGCATTAATTCACACAAGTGAGACAATTTGTGAGAGATCACTCTTTCATAAAGGAACTCATCAGGCTGAACAGTGTTACCTGATTGATACCATTTTTGCGATGCCCCAACAATTCATAAATAAGGAGAGAGAAAAAATCCCCTTGCCATTTAATCATAGGGTTCCTCTATAACCTTTAGGAGACGCAATTTAGCTAGTCAGCATGGAACACTGAGAAAGACAAAAATAAAGGCCCAGCATTGATCTATTGAGAGGGTAATGAAAGCTCAAAGCAATCCAATCAGCCTTTTGCTCTGCCTTTCGCTTAAATGACTGCACCAATAACAAATGGCATGTCTGCAAACAAAACAAGTACCTCTAGAGCCTGTATGAATGTCAGCCTCGCTTACTCGAAGGCATATTGAATGCTCAGACTGACTGTTTATCATTGGGTACAGGTTATCAAAGGGCATGGGAATAAATCAAGGAGCGGTACGAGGACAGGAATTTTGTCCGAGATGGCTCGACTGAAACAGCAAACGTGAGGAAGAACCAACATGCCGCAGTTACATGCTAAGCTTTATACCCAACATTGTCTTACAGTTTATTACAATGAAAACAACTACTGATCAAACCACAAGTAATGTGCTGAATGCAAAGGACCTGACTCAAAAAGACCTTTCTGTCTTCGGCACTAAACACTTCCGCTCATCTTTGTAACACTGACAGTAAAGTCATTTCCTCTGGTAATTCAATTCAATTCAATTCAAGTTTATTTGTATAGCGCTTTTTACAATGGACATTGTCTCAAAGCAGCTTTACAGAACGTAAACATAGAACAGAAGATAAGCATAAGGAGTAATATAGAGAATTAATATGATAAAAAATCAAAATTCAAAATATATATAGTTCACAGTGTGTGTGTACGTGTGTATGTATATGTGTTTATCCCCAATGAGCAAGTCTGAGGTGACTTTGCTGTCTGAGGCAGCAGTGGCAAGGAAAAACTCCCTTAGATTGGTAAAGGAAGAAACCTTGACAGGAACCAGACTCAAAGGGGAACCCATCCTCATATGGGTGACACTAGATGGTGTGATTCCAAATATACAATCAGACAAATGTTGTATTAGTGTAGGGATCACATGGGGTTCAGATCTCCTCTTAGTATCACAGAGTCCAACTGGAGCTGGTAGATCTGTAGATGGTAACAACCTGAAGAAAAAAAAAGATCAAATGACGTGACAATGTATAGATTAGTTTAAGCAAGCAAACCTTGCAACCCTTCAAAAAGAATGGAAACCGCAAAACATTACAAAATTAGTTTGTTCAAAAGGCATATTTTTTCAGTCCGAAAGACAGAGAAAAATGTCTACACCAAAGAAGTCTTATTTTTTCCCTAGTAAAACCAGCATATGAGCCAGTCTCATAAAAATATTAATCTGCAATGATTTGTGCAGATGTTTATATCCCTTCGATATTAACTGACCCCACCCCCCTTTCTCCCTTTCGGTTGTTGCGCTCGTCTCAATTTCCTCGCTCGAATGACGCGGCCTGACTTTCTGTGCATGTAAATGAAGAATGTTTCAAGTCTGTAAACGTGAAATAAAATCTATCATCCTAGACAAAAATGTTGGCTCACATCACATCACTATTTTATTAGGAATCAGAAGAAAGTTCAATAGAAAGAGAAAATAAAGGATTATGAAGGCCTACATGTAGGAAGTGTCAGATCTACCACTTCTAATGATAATGTGATAATAAGGAAGTGATTCTTTTTGATACATTTTGGTCAGGTCCACAGTGCATAGTTAATATATCACAATCCCTTCATTCTTCTATAAACTGTCTTTGACTCCAGTTCTATTTATTTATTTATTTATTTATTTATTTGATTTTTACATTCTTGGTACTGTATACACAACAACATATCGTCGCTGTCGGGCGGAAACCTCGTATGTCCAAATTTGGTCAATTTCATATTTTTTCACATATCGATGCTATTGGTCAGTCCCCACGTGGTCTGTTATTTTTACAAGTTATTAAGCAATCTAAAGCCTTGAAAATAGCTTGAGCGCAAATCTCATAACTCCATTGGACACTTCAACTGTCCACCTCTTCCTCACTCGGCAGGAGAGCTTCACGGCATATTTCTCCTCAAGAAGAGTCGCAACGAATCAACACGTCTTCTGAGGTAAATGTCTTCAAAACACTGGGCTCAAAGAAAAAAAAATCTTGACCCCCGCTAGTTCTGGTGCTCGTCTGAGGACAGGAATTTAGCGCAAGACAATCCACTGCAACGTGGACTAAACCCTGTGCATTGCAGATAAAGTAAGGAGTTTTTTTTAATTTCCTGAAAAATAACGGTTTTGGAGATACGAGGATTCTGCCCGACACCGACGATATACAGGTTGGAAAATTCTTCCAGGTTTCATATTGAACAGGTTTCATATTAAAGAAGCTCAAAGTATAAGATGTCCTTTGGATATCCAATGGTACTGTATACTTACTGAAACTTTGCTTTTGTATCAACCTCAGAATTTAAGACACATCCTTTGATACAGTCCTTTTTGTTTTTTTTTTTTGCATATTTGAATTTCATTGCATATTTATAAAAACCAGCATAATGAACTGATTTTACATTAAAGGATGATAGAGTAGAGAACTTACCATTAATAAATAATTACAAACTGAGAATACATATAATAATGAGAATACAATATATTCTTAGACTATATTCTATATAGTCTAAACCACCGGCAACAAAAGTGAGTACACTCCTATGTGAAAATGTCCAAATTGGGCCCAACGTCTCAATATTTTGTGCGGCCACCATTATTTTCCAGCATTGAATAAACCCTCTTGGCCATGGAGTTCACCAGTTTGCCACTAAAGTCCTCTTCCACGGAGCTGGTGGACGTTAGAGACCTTGCGCTCCTCCACCTTCCGTTTAAGTATGCACCAAAGATGTTCAATAGGGTTTAGGTCTGGAGACATTCTTGGCCAGTCCATCACCTTTACCCTCAGCTTCTTTAGCAAGGCAGTGCTCTTGGAGGTGTGTTTGGGGTCGTTATCATGTTGGAATACTGCACTTCGGCCCAGTCTCCAAAGGGAAGGGATCATTCCTGGCATTCATGGTTCCCTCAATGAACTGTATCTCCCCAGTGCCAGCAGCAATCATGCAGCCCCAGACCATTACACTCCCACCACCATGCTTAACTGTAGGCAAAACACACTTGTCTTTGTACTCCTTACCTGGTTGCCGCCACACAGGTTTGACACCATCTGAACCAAATAAGTTTATCTTGGTCTCATCAGACCACTGGTACCAGTAATCCATGTCCATAGTCTGCTTGTCTTTAACAAACTGTTTGTAGGCTTACTTCTGGGACGACAGCCATGCAGACCAATTTGATGCAGTGTGCGGCTTATGGTCTGAGTGTTCTGAATATATCCTGTCCTGTTAAACCCCTGTATGGTCTTGGCCACCATGCTGCAGCTCAGTTTTAGGGTCTTGTCAATCTTCTTATAGCCTACGCCATCACTAAGGAATCACATGATACCGGGGAGAGAAAATACCTAATTGGGCCCAATTTGGACATTTTCACTTAGGGGTGTAATCATAGTGGTATACATGCATGCATCACGTATCTAAAGTCTCTATACAAGTGATGTTTAAATGGACTATGCTGAAAAAGTCCTGCAGTAAAAAAAAATACAAACAACCCCACCCAACCGATCACCTATCCATCCCCTCAGGGCATCTGTGCATTATTCCTCTTCGGATTTGGCAGGTCTGCAGATGAATACAATTATGAATGTAATTTTGATGTGCTTGTGGGAGTCGTACATGAAAGCTTGCGAAAGATTTCAATATCCTTTCCATATTGCTTTGACACTTTAGAAGCACACAGACCGAATAGAAAATGTTGTTCAGGCACAGTGCTTTGACTGGCAAGAAGAATAAAGTGAATCTTTTTTTCTGGGAAATATGTGTGCATGTTGATATGATTGGGACATTATTGCTCCTAGAGGGCATATATTACATAAAGACATAAAGTTATACATATAAAAGCAGTACACCTCTCATGATTGAGGAATCACTGCTCACTACACGGACATGAAACAAGAACTTGTATAATAAGACATGATTTTGGCTATCGGCTATGTAGTACGGTGTGATGGTAAAACGGAATTAACGATGTTCTGTACAGGAAAAATGAGCCGAGACTTTGCTCATAGATGTAATGAATGTGGACACCTACCATATGCGGTGAGTAAACAGTACAGAGAATATCATCTCATACCATCTGGAATGAGCAGCTTGGGAATTTTTTCCATTTTTATAAGCACAATGAGATCACCAGCAAAACTCTTCAGCACCCCACATAGATTTAACACAGTCGATAGACTATATGCCCTACTAAACTAAACATACTCTGGCAACAAATACACACAGACTATACAGTTCAAAGACATGACCTGGACATGAAACTGACTTGACTTGTGCAATCAGCTGAGATGAACAAACAATTAAAGTCAATTTAATTTTTCTGGTATTGCACTTTTAACAATGGACATTGTCTCAAAGCAGCTTTACAAAACATAAGAAATATAGGGCAAAAAGTTCATTAATATTACAATATTACATTCATATCTAACGATTTTCTCCTCTCTCTGTCTCTCACTGTCTCTCTCTGTCTCTCTCTCTGTCTCTCTCTCTCTCTCTCTCTCTCTCTCTCTCTCTCTCTCTCTCTCTATCTACTTCATCAATCCTGACGTTCTACCCCTGGTTTGGAGTCTCATTGCCCTGTGCACCCCGCCGGGGATATATCTGCATGCTAAACCAGTGACTCATGGGATTGTTGTAGATGGAGCCACCCGGAGACTGTCATGCCTTATTTGAACCATTGTTGTGTCAGTCAGCTGTATGGTCTGGTCTTTATCAGCAATCATTTGAAGACTTTGAAAGTAAGGATTTAGTGTTAGGTCCGTGGTGAACTTCTATACTGACCCTTTAGTTCCTCAGGAGCTCTTATAAACTAGATTATAATTAAATTATAAAATTTTAAATGTAATATTTTTAAATTCATTTTAAAATTTAATTGTATTCTTATTTTTTCTTCTTATTATTATTATATATATTTACTTAATATTTTCTCTTCTGTTTCTATACCTCTGTAAAGCTGCTTTGAGGCAATGTGAATTGTTAAAGTGCTATACATTCATTCATTTTCTACCGCTTATCCGAACTACCTCGGGTCACGGGGAGCCTGTGCCTATCTCAGGCGTCATCGGGCATAAAGGCAGGATACACCCTGGACGGAGTGCCAACCTATCGCAGGGCACACACACACTCTCATTCACTCACACACTACGGACAATTCTCCAGAGATGCCAATCAACCTACCATGCATGTCTTTGGACCGGGGGAGAAAACCGGAGTATTCGGAGGAAACCCCCGAGGCACGGGGAGAACATGCAAACCCCACACACACAAGGCGGAGGCGGGAATCAAACCCCCAACCCTGGAGGTGTGAGGCGAACGTGCTAACCACTAAGCCACCGTGTCTCCCAAGTGCTATACAAATAAATTAAATTTGAATTTGAATATTAGACTTATTTTTATTGTGTTTGTGAATGAACTAGCCTGAGGTGACTGATGCGACTGTGGTAAGGAAAAACTTCCTTAGATAAGAAAGAGGAAGAAACCTTGAGAGGAACCAGACTTGCAAACACCAGAGAGTGTTATTATGAATAATGTCCTTTCTACAGTCAGATACAGTCCCACAATTGTGTACTGATTAGAATGTTGTTGTCCTCAATGACCATATGTAGATGCCATCTTATCTTTGACTGTCTGAAATCTTCATTAAACAGAATCCAGCTGGATCTGGTACATCTCTAGGTGTCTTTGGGTCCTCACAAGGTTGGTGTCTTCTCACTGAAGGACCGATATATTCATGGTGTGGAACACAACTGGAGCTGGCACAGTAGGAATTGAAATAGTGGTTCTGTTTCAGCCTTTCTAACCATATAACAAAAGAATTTGCTATAAATACTGTTGTCATTTAGCCATCTTTCCCTGCTTTGTGCTCGTCTCGTACACATACTGAAACTCAAACACAAATTATGGAGCTTTTCACAGAACAGCTTGAAGCTATAGACAGAACTACTGGTACGTTTTCCTTCAAAGCTGGCAGAAAGACTCCTATTATCCTATTGCATCACTGTCACTCTTCTACTTGGCTTTTGTAAGTGTAATTCTTATATTCGTATTTTCTGCGTCTGAATCGAACGCTGTGTATGCTAAGTAAGATAAAGCATAAATAGAAACACCCTAGTAGGACCAAAGTTCTTTACAAAGATCTTCATCATGTAACGAATTTAAAACTACCTCTATGGCTGGTCACTTGGATTTGAAATCATTTAGGATAGGAGCAGTCCTAATGTATAGAGGAAGGCTGTTCCAAAGCTTACAGCCAACTACATTAAACGTCTAAACGTCAATCTAGATCTGGGAAGAGTTATTTTGCTTGATAACATCTAGAGCTCTATAGAAGAGGATTGTGACCTGTAGAGGATTACAAGCAAAGAGAAGCTACATCAGGCGTTACACTGGTCAGAGTTTGTAAACTACTAGCAGGGATTTCAAATCAATAATGTTGCATTTCTTTATTAACATTCTAATCTTTGTAGATATCACTCTCTATCTGTTATATGTTAATGGCCAAGATTAAAAAATATAGAATTAGAAATATTTCCCATATGAGAAATATGAGAAATTTCCCCATTGTGGGACGAATAAAGGAAATATCTTAAAGCAATATCTTATTTTGGACATTTACAAGGACTGTTAAATGATTCAGCATTACTATAAGTAAGTTAGTAATTTAGTAAATAAATAAATAAATAACAATCAGTGTTTGGTCTTCAGTTAAAAAAAATGTTCACTGGAATTTGTAACAAAAAATATTTTATTTGGGAATTTATGGAGGATGTTTGTCTAGATATAATAATTACATGATAATTACATGACTGGAACAGAAATCAGAAAACAGTCATTTAAAGCTTCTTCGGGGATTCATCTAAATACGGCTAATCTGTCACTGACACCGTTCGCTTTTTAGCCTGCTAAGATAACTGGATTGCTGACATAAAATCCTGGGATTGGGGAATGGTCTCAATGCTTCCTACTTAGTAGAGTCCTCTCTTGGCATCTCCGCTCAGACTATCCCCTCTGATTCACTGGCCAGCAGACCAGTGGCTAAGCACCATCACACTGCTCATAGATAAGCCTATAGCATTAGCCAGATTGCTAAAAAAGAAACTGGGGATAAATCTGGGTTCTTTCCAACATCCTCTCATTCTGTCCATATGGCCATATTTTCGCTGTGAGTGGTTTCTTTTCCAGCTTCTTCATCCTGTCCAAATACTAGCAGGTATCTGGTTACATCCAGCTAGTGTGTTTAAGTGCTTTTCATTTACATTTTATTTACATTTATTTCATTTCCCTCCTCTCATCATACCATGTTCTTTTCTCGTTTATTTACCATCAGCCGCAGTCTACTGTACTGGCTCAATGTGACTCAAAAGGCTTCATTTAATGTAAATGCGATTAGATATTAAAGTTTGTGATGTTTGTGTCCTAAAGTTCTAAAGTCCTATGTTTATGTCCTAAAGTCATATAATTTCAGAATTAAAATAGCATCAACTGAGCTGCTTTTTTGCCAAATAATACATCATACAGCAAAGACTAACAGCATATACACATTTTGCTGTGATGATAAATTATACACCACAGCTAAAAATGGCCTGGACTGAAGGAACAAATATTATCCTATAAAATAAAAAAGAAAAAGAAACAAAACAATGCGTTACTGTATTATGTGCATTATTTCCATTATGGCATGCTATGATTTCCTTTTCTATTAAATTGTAGCATCAGCGTAGCAGTATGAAAGCTAAGTGAGTTTAATATCCTTTCTCTTCAACCCAATTTGACCCAGACAACATTTCAACATGTTTGGGCTGTGTGGCTGTGCATTGAATTTAAAAAGCAAGTGCAATATTTCTTGGTGGTTATTATTTCTATCTACCTCGTGTTTTACTTTGCAAATGAAATGAGCAACGCAAATGACAAATCAATAGGAACGTTAAGAAAAATCAGAAAAACAAATGACATTCAGAAACTATATATATATATATATATATATATATATATATATATATATATATATACACACACACACACACACACACACACACACATATAACGGATGAGGCTATCATCCAAATGCTATAATCATATATATATATATATATATATATATATATATATATATATATATATATATATATATATATATATATATATATATATTAAGCTTAAAGCTGAATGGATAAAAATGGTTGAAACACATCTCATATACATGAAACATATACATATTATATATATATATATATATATATATATATATATATATATATATATATATATATATATATATATATGTTTCAACCCCTTTTACCCATTCTGCTTTAAGCCAGGTATGTGTAAAGGAAACAAATCTCTCGGATCGTTATCTGGTGTCGAGCAGCCTGCAGACATAGTGAGCCCACATTAGTATTGACTCAGACTAATGTGTTTGCTGATGGAGGAGTGTATAAATCACCAATTATAAGGAGCAAGCCAAGTGAACTCCTGTCACTTGAGTATTATCTAATTCATTATCATATGCATTCTTTTTACAGCAGCATTTCTCATTTCTCAATTTGTTCTTATTGAAAAAAGGTTTGCTCTTCTGAGGTCATCAAGCAAGCTCATTTGGATGCCATTTTCTAAAATCTTATTTAATGATTTATTTTTAATTTCACAACGCTTGGTTGGGGGAATTGATTGAATGCACTGGTGGTATGGGATGTGGGCAAGTGTTCGTGAATGTTAATAGAAAGTGATTGAGAATGCTTCGTTTGCTATGCAAAGGAGCAGATAACGGATGTGACCGCATGCGCCACACACCGAATGTCATTTTCATAGCATAAATTCCGGTGACCTCAATGCATTTTGATGCCCCTCCGGGGACTGCTATTTCTCGCATTTCTCTTTTTTCAGATCTCATTCCGGTGAAAAAACCAGATGAAGCGCTTTGACACTACACTGTTCATTCAGAATATTTTGTAACTTTTATTCCATAACTCCCAAGTTTAACAGATGAGAATAAACGTATAGGCTTTATCTTTTTTAAGCTTGAAGAACTCTGTATTCACCCTGAAATGGTAAAGCTTTAAGTTAAGACTGTATCCATAGTTTTAGGTTGAATCCCTGTGCAAGAAAAAAAAACCTGTTATTGTCATTTCAACTAAATCTCCAGCATCAATGCTTTTTAGGATACACAGTTAACAAATAATAAATCTGCATCTAGACCATTTAGCCATAGCATTAACCAATGGCAGATGGTTATCTTAATACTGTGACACTTGGTAGCTAATCTAATAGGTGGGATACATTAGGCAGCAAATGAACAGTCAGTTCTTAAAGTTGATGTGTGCTAAGCAGGAAAAATGAGCATGTACTGTACAGTATAAGGATCTCAGAGACTTTGACAGCATCTCCAAGATGGGAGGTCTTAGGGTATCCTGGTATGCAATGGTTAGTACCTTCTAATGATGCAGTGTGATGCTCTGGGCAAGAAGGTCACCTGGTCTGATGAATTTTTTACATCATGTGGATATGTGCTTGTGTGTTGAATACCCGGTGTAGAGATGAGACCAGGATGCAATATGAGATGAAAGTAAGCCAGCAGAGGCAGTGTGGTGCCCTGGTCAATGTTCTGCTGGGAAACCTTGAGTACTGGCAATCTTATAAATGTTGCATTGCATCTAAATCTCCTACCTAAAGATTGTTCCAGACCAAGTATAATGCTCCATGGCAACTTATTCTCTAATGGTACAGTAGTTTCCTACACTGCAAAGATTATTCAGGATCTGTGGTATAAAGAAGATTATATAGAGGCTACATAGAGGCTACAACTCACAGGGCTTTGCTGTTAACTTCTTGGTGCCAAACACCACAGCACACCTTCAGACATCTTGTGGAGAATATGCCTTAACAGATCAGATCTGTTTTACCTGCATAAGGGAGACCTTTGCAATATTAGGCAGTTTTTAATGTTATGGCTGATCAGTATAAACCACCTGAGAAAGATTGGACTCACAGTGCCACAGTTATAGACCACAAACATTCTTCACACATTGCAAGGAATTTCTATACATTTTATTTAGAGACAACAAACTCTCTGCTTTATGCAAAGTGATATTGAAGAAATAATAATAAATAATTAATACTAAATGATATTAAAAACAAGGCTTTTTCCAGTGTAGTCTTGTGCAGTTGACTGTACAATGGATTTCACTAGTCTAACATTTCCCTGCATATCTTAACCATGAGCCTTGCTGTTTGTTTCTACTGCAACAGCTCCCCTCAGAGACAGTTTATTAATTTAGTAGTCAACTAATCAAGAAATCAGCTAATCCCCAGAAACACTGGAAAGCACCCAAAGATCCCTTAGGAGTCCATAAAGAGTCCATTGACATTCTGCACACTGTTCTTTCACTGTACATGTAATCCATCTGCACAATGGCACATCACTTTTCACCCTGTGGTGTTTGCACCTTCCGTACTGTTACTACACGAATCATAACCGCGCATTAATTTATTTATTTTCCATATTAATTTGCTTTCTTCATATTTTTATTACATCTATCTATTCTTATTTTTAATATAATTTCTTATATATAGTTTATTTACATGCACAGACTAAGAAGTAGCAGCCTTGGTTATTATTGTATACTGTAAATAACTGTGTACGTGACTAATAAGATTTTGAACTTTGAATAAAAGGTAATAATATCACCACTGTCAGCATGATGTGTTAATTCTGACTCTTACAGAATTCATCCTCGGATACATTACTTCATATCGGTCTAAGCGTTTTTGGATGTGTCTGTTTTTTTAATATGAATCACTCAGTTATTAGGTTTGTTTCAATAGTCCATACTCAACCAGTCTATCGCTGATCAGGCAGATACAATAGATGCTGTAAATGCATCACACAGCAATGTGCATTTATGTTCAGCAATCATCAAGCTTTATATATATCTGACTAGTCGCTGGAGCCCACACGAAAGTTTGAACCTCCAGCCTGTGCAACATTTTTTTCCCCTTGCCTCCCACAAGCAAATGGCCTGTGAGAACTTGTATATAAATATGTTTATAATGCAGCATCGGTTTATTCTGATTGAATATTTTGTATTCAGGAACATCTCTAGTGTACACATCATCTTAATCCCTTTAATGACAAAGCAAAAGCATGTGTCAGGATCTACTGGGACAGTTTTATCATAGCCGGTATATTTGTTATTCCCAATGTGAATTGTGCCATGCCCTTCCTATTGTTTCGCTTTCCCATCATGTTACCTGTTCCCCATTTACCTTAATGTTTTGCCCTATATACCCTTTTGTATCTGTATTTGTCAGTCTTTGTTTCCTGGTTCCCATGTTATCGTTATGTTTTGTACCTCATGTTGTATTTGTATGAGGTCCGGGTTTAATCCCTGCTTTAGGTGGTGTTTCCTGACCACATGATTTTAGGACTGTATCTTTTGGTGATTTTCACTAGACAACATTAATGGAAAATACAACCTTTTCTACAAAGGACAGGATAAGTGCCATTTAGCTATGTTTGCTAATATGTGAGAGCAATGCAAAAATCTACAGAAAGTGAGAAACAGTGATGGAAAACCAAATCTATGTAAATGTAATAAAATGGATAATAACTATTATATTTTATTTTGTTTTATAAAATCTATATCAAGATATCAGTCATTGTGTTCACATTGTATTCTTCTAATTTTTTCCCATACTTTGTGCATTATTGTATTTTAAAGTTCTATTTGAAATAGAATTCATTTTTATTCTCTTCCCCCCAGACTTAACTTAATTTTAACATTTTAAATTTTAAATTTTAATCGTAAAATGCATTTCACTACATGTCGTACTGTCTGATTGTGAAAAATGAAATACAATTTCAAATTTGGGGATTAACTGAATTCATCCTGACAATGAAAGACAGTTCTTATCAATTCCAACTGCAGTCGCATGTGTGCGACACTGCATTAACAAACTGATACTGATCCCAAATAAAGTCCACAGGAAGATATCACAAGGAAGATTGCCAGCTTTGGAACACAGCCAAGAGACCACCATAGTTGGCTTTCAGACAAGCAGGCTCGATGCCCTCGAGTGGTCCAATCAAAGCCAGGCATGAACTCAATTGAAAACCTGTTCACAGACATCCAAATAACCAATTTGATAGAACTTAGACAAAATACTCAAATCCTGGTGTGCCAAGCTTGTAGATGCAGTCAAAGATGTAATTCTTGCAAAAACATTTTTGCCAAAATAAAACTTTGTATTAAAAATAAATAAATAAATAAATTTGCAATATGGGGGGCACGGTGGCTTAGTGGTTAGCACGTTCGCCTCACACCTCCAGGGTCGGGGTTTGAGTCCCGCCTCCACCTTGTGTGTGTGGAGTTTGCATGTTCTCCCCGTGCCTCGGGGGTTTCCTCCGGGTACTCCGGTTTCCTTCCCCGGTCCAAAGACATGCATGGTAGGTTGATTGGCATCTCTGGAAAATTGTCCCTAGTGTGTGATTGTGTGAGTGAATGAGAGTGTGTGTGTGCCCTGTGATGGGTTGGCACTCCGTCCAGGGTGTATCCTGCCTTGATGCCCGATGATGCCTGAGATAGGCACAGGCTCCCCGTGACCCGAGGTAGTTCGGATGAGCGGTGGAAAATGAATGGAATGAATGAAAATTTGCAATATGTCTGTTGCGACATTACAGGAATAAGTGAGATTGAAAGCTGAAATCAGTTATATATTAACGATAACAAAACACTATGGAAGCTCTGCTTCGGGAAGCCTCTGTATCTTGTTAAGCAGTGACAGGCATATTTGTCTGCTTCCAACTTTTTCTCAGTCCTTCAAGTTGTTACTCAAGGTCATGTTTTATAGAGTCCTGAGGTTTAGCCAATAGTCTGGAGCAGATATAATATCCCAGAGTAACTGTGATCCTTTAATGCTGGATATACCCATTCATCACATGAAAACTTTTTTCAATAGTTAAAATTGCCTCTTTGAAATGCAATAGCTGCCTTGTTCAGTCTATAATACAATCATTGCAGACTGTAGAGAATGGTTGCTAATATAAGCTAACTTCTCCGGCTCTCTTTTTTCAATCCCAGTCTCGCTCTTTCTCTTTGAAAAAAAAGAACAGGGGCACATTTACACAGTCTCATGGGAAGCTGGGTATAACAAAATAGTCAGCAATAGGCACACATATTGCATTCGATAACAATAGGAGTGGTAGAAATGCTTTTAAAACTTTTGCACTATTGCTTTCAATAGAGAGAATGGAGGATCATCTTTATGCAACATTTATTAACACATAGAACATCAACAGTGAAGGTGTAATGCTGAGTAGTACTCAGGATATGCAAGCATACAAGAAACAACACGAACGACGATGATAAAATGATAAACAACATCTGAGTATAAAAGAAAACAGGATAGTATAATAGGAGAGTGGCCTGTGTTTATAGTAATGTGTGGACATGCAGCGTTTAAGGCTTTGTTGTTGAGAACATGAGAATTACTGAATGTACCAATAACACAGCACTTTACCTTTTATAAAAAGCAAACTAGGGGGGCACGGTGGCTTAGTGGTTAGCACGTTCACCTCACACCTCCAGGGTTGGGGGTTCGATTCCCACCTCCGCCTTGTGTGTGTGGAGTTTGCATGTTCTCCCCATGCCTTGGGGGTTTCCTCCGGGTACTCCGGTTTCCTCCCCCGGTCCAAAGACATGCATGATAGGTTGATTGGCATCTCTGGAAAATTGTCCGTAGTGCGTGATTGTGTGAGTGAATGAGAGTGTGTGTGTGCCCTGCAATGGGTTGGCACTCCGTCCAGGGTGTATCCAGTCTTGATGCCTGATGACGCCTGAGATAGGCACAGGCTCCCCGTGACCCGAGGTAGTTCGGATAAGCGGTAGAAAATGAATGAATGAATGAATGAAAAAGCAAACTAGCTTGGTATACCAAATTCCTAAGAGTGCTAAACATGTAGATGTCTTTCAGTGAAATTTATCTATCTATCTCTCTCTCTCTCTCTCTCTCTATAATCATGTCATTTGTAGCATCCTTGAGGCACATCCAGTTCATAGTGCCACTCTTATTGCTGACCTTTTTATTGCTCCTAATCACCGATCATGAAAAACAACAGAATAATTCCCATGAACCTAAAGTAGAAGCCTGTCACTTTTAATACATTTTTTCTCATTCTCTCGAGCCCTACATGCCAAAGAGCATAGAAATAATTTTCATAAATTCCAACAATCCATCAATTTCCTGTACTGCTTATAATACACAGGATTGAAAAGAATCTGAAGTCTATCCTATGGCACAAGACAGGGGACAACCTGAATGGGGTAGCAAGTTGGAGTTGGGGTGGAAGTTCTTGATTTAGAATTCATATTTAGTCATATTTAACTTGAAATCGATTTTTTTTTACTACTTACTTGTTTTGATAGTATGTTCTTATTTGTTGTGTTTTTATATCTTACTTATTTTAACGTATTATTTGTATAATTGCATCTTTCCTTTTTCTTCTGTGAAGCGCTTTGAGATGGTACTTTTAAAGGCGCTATAGAAAATAAAGTTTATTGTTGTTATTATTATTATATTTAGTCAGAGCTTTATGCTGATAAGGGGTGTGGTGGCTCCACATCTGTTCCCTGTTTTGTATATGGGAACCATGTCATCACAGAGCACCATGCACAAATACACACACACACACGCACACACACACACACACACACACACACGCACACACACACGCACACACACACACACACACACACACACACACACACATTCACAAATGCATAGAATAGACGATTTGAATTTGGAGAAAACTGGAGAAACCCTAAAAAAACCCACGTAGATACAGGAAGAAAGTAAAAATCAGCACAGACAATAACCTCTGGTCAGGATTTCACACTATAAGCCTTGCTGTAATAGTGTCATGTCAGCATAGAAGACTGCTACACATTTTTTCATCACCTCTCGTTTGCACTCACTTATGTTGTCTTGATTCGTGTTCTTATTAAAGATCTTAGTTTTGCTTGTTTAAGTGTGTTTAGTTTTCCTGTATTTTATGGTCTTTCTTCAACTCAGAATACATAGAAGTCCTGTTTTTTCTTTGTTTAATTAAATGCCTCCATTTTCCTGTCTCCATTACCCTGTGACAAGTACGGTATGTCCCCTGGTGTTGGACCTTAAGTCGCTATTCTGGAGTTGTAAAATAAAACATTTTTGTGACTTTAAAAATACATTTGTCGTCTATCTATCAATCTGTCTAGTTTTCACATTATTTCTTCTCCATTCCTCTTAACATCTTTGCCTAAGGCCGAAAGCTTCCACCCTTTTCAGAGCACCAAGTGTTTTTTCTCCAAACGTCGGTAAGTACGGATTTGCATAATGCATTCAAGAGCATTACAGTAGATATATATACAGTAAAAATAAACTGATTCTTACGGTATCCAAACTAGAGGTATTTCAGCTCACACATAGTGTATCACTTGAAGTAGCCTTTAACACAACCAACCAACGTGTAACTATGATATGTTATTTTACTAACATCTATTTTCGTACCTAGAACATTATTTCTCAACAAAGTAGTACTTTTGGTATGGATATCATTAGTGTGCATGTTGCACGAACAGAAGAGCTCATTGTATTGATCTGCTCTTGTGTAGTCAGTTTATAACTATGACCCAAATTCCTTGATTCACTGCAAATATTAAAACGTTTTTCTTTCAAAGAATCACAAAGCATCATGCCGATACAGGTCATGTTAATGTTCACATCAAGCTTCTTTTGGAATGTTGTTTTTCAGTGGAAATGTAGGTCATGTGTGCTTAAGAACATCGGCAGAAGTTACTAGATGATGTCACAGGTTAATTTGCTTATTCGTTTAATTCAGCAATGCAAGCCGGGTGCGATAAGGCTTGCAGTGGTGGTGTGTGTCTTTAAATTAACAGGGAATGGTGCAGGAACTCTGTGCTTGTTTCTAGCTACTGTTCATCGTTAGTGGAGTTTGTGACTGTTAAATGCAGGCCATTTTATTTACCACGTGAATTCACTAGGGTTTTCATTTCGTTCTCTATGTGAACTCTATGGGGCTATTAGCGATCTGCAGAATGTTCACGTCGACTGACTGTTTATCATCGCCGGAAATTTCAATCATGCAAATCTTTGCAACAAGAAGGGAAAACAAGTTGGATCTACTCAGACCACAATCTACAAGACAATCTACAGCCTCCCGCCAATGATCAGGTACCCTGTCTATCCATGGCCATGGCCAACGTGAGGAGAACTCTATGCAGAGTTAACCCACAGAATACTGCTGGACCAGACACCATTTCTGGTAGGGTGCACAGGGAATGTGCAGACCAGCAGGCGGATGTCTTAACTGACATCGTCAACATTTCCCTGAGCAGCACTGTTGTTCCTACCTACCTCAAGACAACCACCATCATCCTTGTGCCAAAGAAGTCTACAGTGTTCTGCCTCAATGACTATTGTTCCGTCACATTCGCACCCATTGTAATAAAGTGCTTCAAGAAGCTCATCATGAGGCACATCAAGACCCAATTACCACCCTCACTGGACCCCCTGCAGTCCGCGTATCATCCAAACAGCTCCACAAACAATTCCATTGCCATGGCTCTTAATTTAGTCCTCACCCACCTGGACAATAAAGACACTTATGTACGAATGCTGTTCATAGACTTTAGTTCAGCATTCAATGCAATCATCCCTGATTGAGAAGCTGAGCCTGCTGGGACTAAACACCTCCCTTTGCAACTGGATCTTGGACTTCCTGACTGGGAGACCTCAGTCAGTCCGGATCGGGAACAGCATCTTCAGCACCACCACACTGAGCACTGGAGCCCCTCAGGGCTGCATGCTCAGTCCACTGCTGTTCATCTTGCTGACTCATGACTGTGTAGCAATGCACAGATCGAACCATATCATCAAGTTCGCCGATGACATGACCGTGATGGGTCTCATCAGCAAGAACGACGAGTCAGCTTACAGCATAGGTGTAACAGTTTCTTTCCACAAGCCATCAGACTCCTCAATAACTGACCTGAAATTACCAAGCAGAACACACACACAATCAAGTGTATGGAATGCACTGACCTACACCAAATACACACTTTTCCAATATACATCCAGGTATACAGCACCACCCATATCAAACTGTTTTCATGCTATTTTTGTACACAGGTTTTCTCTTTGCACATGCTGTCTTGCACATTTCAGTTTCACAATTTCACAATACATTACAATACCTCATATAAGTGCTGCTATTGTATTAAGTGTTCATTCCAGCACTATACAGTACAGTATCCATGTACACTGGTCGGCGCTGCTTAGGTGTATTGTCTTTTGTGTAATGTATTATTTGTTTGTAGTGTCTTTTTGTCTTTGTCTTGCACTGTTTGCACCAGGTTGCACAGACAAACTTTATGTGGCTAGGACTAACTTATTTAAGTCCTTAGCTCCGTCTTTGTTTTATGTAGCACCATGGTCCTGGAGAAACATTGCCTTGTTTCATTGTATACTGCAACAGCTATATATCATTGAAATGACAATAAAAGCTTCTTGACTTGACTTGACTTGATTTGACTTGGAAATCCTCTGGAAAAAGAGTTTATTTGGGTTGTTCAGCTTTGATGTGTATGTTTTTGACTCAGATGCAAATGCTCTGAAGGTCATGTCTGCCAAATTAATGTCATGTAATCTAATTACAATATATAATGAATGTTGTAATAACACTTCATATTAGTTTAAACAAGGACTATTTTTTAACTAAGAAGTAATTACCTCAGGACGGTGACCAGACAACTGCATATTGTAAGTCAGTAGGTGTGGAGCAGAAGTCGATATTTCTTCTCAGTATGCAGTATATAGTCTTTCTTCATGGCTGTCTCCTAAGTAAGGAGTAAGACAGGGTTTGTTTTGTTTGTGTGTGATTTGTAAAATAAAAACGGGAAACTTTTGACAGTACAATTATCTGACAAAAGGAGAATGATTTTTTAATAGCTGGGTTGTGTGGTTTTTTTTTATGTTTATAATAATTGTTCTTTTGTATACATTGTTAGCTGATATTCTCAGCAGAGTAGCATCCGAGGCTAAAGAATATAGATTGATGCTGAGCAGTTAAACTCTTTTTCCAGAGAATTTGGAGGGTAATGAGTTTAAGATTCCAAAATCATGTTGTAGTATGCTTAGAAATGTTGGAAAGAATGTCACTAACATCCAACAAGGTTTTTCATTCGTACCATCGTACGTCTGTCCGTCCGTCCGTCCATCCATTCTCTTCATGTTCAGTTCAATAAAATAAAAACATTTATATAGCGCATTGTCTTAAAGCAGCTTTACAGAACATAAGAAATACAAAAAGTTTAAGAATAATATTGTATTTAAATATTATATTTAAATGTATTTGTATTTATCCCCAATGAACAAGCCTGAGGCGACTGAGGCAACTGTGGCAAGGAAAAACTCCCTTAGATGGAAGAGGAAGAAGAGACGGCACTCAAGGCAGCGTATACCCTGGACAGGATGCCAGTTTATCACAGGCCCACTTAATTCATTAAAGAAAATAAACTAAAAACTAAAAATAAAACCACAAACAAGAAGCAACAGCAATAAACTACAAAGAACTCTGTGGAAACCAAAGAACACATACATTGATGGCTTGTGCAGAAAGGAATTTATATTAAAACTATATTGAATTAAGAAATCATGCTAATGCTCATAATTCAAATCATAATTTGCTCAAACGTTCTTTGTTACACAACTGACCTTGAGACTATAGCATACAGTGAGGAAAGGAAATTATTTATAATCACTCTCTGGTGTCACCCATAAAAGGATGGCTCTGGGTCCTCTTTTGAAGAGTTTTTCTTTGTAAAGCTGCTTTGTAACTACATCCATTGTTAAAAAGTACAATACAAATAAAACCGATTACATTTTCATTCAGGGGGGCACGGTGGCTTAGTTCGCCTCACACCTCCACAGTTGGGGGTTCGATTCCCGCCTCCGCCTTGTGTGTGTGGAGTTTGCATGTTCTCCCCGTGCCTCGGGGGTTTCCTCCGGGTACTCCGGTTTCCTCCCCCGGTCCAAAGACATGCATGGTAGGTTGATTGGCATCTCTGGAAAATTGTCCGTAGTGTGTGATTGTGTGATTGCGTGAGTGAATGAGTGTGTGTGTGCCCTGCGATGGGTTGGCACTCCATCCAGGGTGTATCCTGCCTTGATACCCGATGATGCCTGAGATAGGCACAGGCTCCCCGTGACCTGAGAATAGTTTGGATAAGCTGTAGAAAACGAGAGAGTGAGTACATTTTCATTCAGTGTGTTTTATAAAAGTGAAGAATGATTTTTGAACAGTTTTATTAAATGTGGATATTCACATAAAATAATTATAATTATGTGATGGGTCACACATTTGTTATTTTGTATTTTATGGTAAATTGCATGGACTATTTTACGACTCCTTTGTTTATAGTAGGTGGATGGTGTCATGATCTTCCTGCAGCTTGGTGTTTTATTAACATGTGGGAAAATTCTGTGAGTTCTGTATGAAAAAATTGCCCTTCTGATTAGGACTGCGATGCAGCGTTCTGTTGTCTCGTTCTGCCATGGTTCGAGGTCGAGCTGCTAATTAAGGCTTTTTGTTCTGGCATGGTTTGTGTGTCTTTTGTTCTGTGTTGTGTTTGTCAGGTTTACATACAATTGTAAGCCAGCCTTGAAATACTGTATACAGCTGTAACATAAGACTGCAAGAACTAGCTGGGTTGCGTTATTTTTGTTGCTATTACAGTATATTTGGTGTGTTCTTTTGTGTAGCAGGACACTATATTGTTAGCAGAGATTCCTGTCTTTGACTGGTTATTGTTATTTAAGTTTTGGTGATTTTTCTTGTTGATTTTTGAGCTTTTCCTTCTTTCTGGCGGTGGTATGTAGTGGTGTGTGTGCTGTGTGAGTGTGTTGTGCGAGTGAGCTGTGTGAGTGATCTTCAGGAGAAGTTCATTCAGGAAGAGATTATCCTACACATGAAGGATTTCTTTCAATGTCCTCGCTTATTGCAGTTATTTTTTAATGCTATCCAGCTTTTGCTGCTCAGTCACAGTCTCATGGCTCAATGTGTGTGTATGTGTGTCTGTATGTGTACTTTTGTGCTTGTATTTGTGTTTACAGGTGTGTTTGTGTTTATGTATTTGTGTCTGTATTTGTATGGGAGGGGTTGTGTGTGTGTATGGGTGTGTGTGTTTATGTATGTGTGTCTGTATTTGTATCTGGGTTTTGTGTGTGTGTTTTTATAACTGTGTGCCTGTACTGTATTTGTATGTGGCGTGTTGTGCGTGTGTGTGTTTATGTGTGTGTATCTATATATGCATGTCTGCGTACCTGTGTTTGCATTTATGCATGTATGAGTGCGTGTCTGTTTTTGTATGTGTGTGTTTATGTGTGTATGTATCTGTGTGTTTGTGTTTATGACTGTGTGAATGTGTGTGTCTATATTTGTGTGTGTGTGTGTGTGTGCGTATATGTGTGTACCTATGTGTTTGTGTTTATGCATGCGTGTTTGAGTGTGTGTAGAAGCCATAAATCTTTAAAGGCCACTGTCAGACTCTGTCTGATTTTTCCTGATGCCCTACAGTTCTTCTACGTTTCCGGTTCTGCCTGTGTGGAAGGTCATACATGAGCAGCATGCAGACTTTTACTTCTCAAAAACAACATATGACCAAGACTCACTCTTGCTTCAGTAGATAATTTCACCTGAATGCTGTAGATTTGTCCCTATGCTCTTGTGCTGTAATCATTAAGTCTGTCCTGTGTTCATCCTACATCTGTCAACATTGTGCACTCTTTAAATTTACAGTAAACAGTTTTGAATTACAATCCTACTATCCAGTGTCACCCAGATGATGATAACAAGCTTCCCATCTGGCTCTTAAGTCTGGTTCCTGTCAATGTTTCTTTCTCATGATTTCTCAGAGAGTTTTTCCTTTCTACTGTCTCGCTTGTTGGGGATTTAAATCTAGATCTGTATTTCTATTAAGAAAATTATTGATAACACAAATAGCAAAAATGCAAAAACCACAGACTTACACTCAATACGATATACAAGATACAATATTTGAAAATGATGATCAAATATTTATGATGAGATCATACATTCAAATAGTTCAAGTAGCATATGTACATTATATTTAAAGCAGCGTGTGCTATTTATATGACATGTACTCTAATATATACCGTATATGGGTGTATTTTTCACATTAAGACCCACCACCCAAAAAAGACATGCATTCCTGAGGGTGGTGAGCTCAACGTGGAAACCCATTAGGAGTGAGTAGTGTGGAAGGGATGTTGGAGAACACGCTCCTAGCAATAAAACCTTATGACTCACATTAGGGGAGAAAGATGAAGTACTGGGACAGAAGGAAATGGGATTATGATCTGCCCCAAAGGCAAATGAATACCTAGGAGAACTTGCGCTTGCTCAAGGATGGCTCAGGCACAGTGGGCGATGAGAAGAAAATACTTCCTTTTCCTGTCCTCGCTCTCAACCACCTCCTACCCCTTCCCCTCTGCTCTCTGTCTGGCAGAAAAAAGAAAATAATAAGGGAAAAAGGAAAGATAACAGTAGTAAAGAACATTCTATCTTTCAAAGCTTTCACTTACTGTATGCTTCTGATCATTAGAAGCCGTTGTGGATAAATTGACACGCTGAGAAGAAAAATAAAGACTTATCCAGATGTTTAAGTCCTTTGCTGATCCTCCCATTTCCACTGCTTAAAAGTGAAAGTGTCAGAGAAAGACAGAGAAAGATAGAGATCCTTCTTGCTTGAGTATGCTGACAAGTCGATGTTCTTATTTAACCCTTTCAGTTCCCTAGAAACATCCGATCCCGCACTAGCCGACTGAGGGATAGCTTTTTCCTTCAGGCTATCAGGCTAATTAAGTCTGATAACTAATTCACCCTACAGCAGACTTTCACAATATGGTATGCCACACACTGCACTTTAACTTCGGACTATCCACACTGGACTATACATACACATTGCATGTATACATACTGGACTATATATACACACTGCATTTAATACAACAATCCATCTGTTACCACTAGATACATCCGATGCACATCCATGTCACTTCTGTACCTGTACAATCTGTTGCACCTTATAATATTTTATATATAATATATTTACAGGGGGGCACGGTGGCTTAGTGGTTAGCACGTTCGCCTCACACCTCCAGGGTCGGGGTTCGATTCCCGCCTCCACTGCGTGATTGCGTGAGTGAATGAGTGTGTGTGTGCCCTGCGATGGGTTGGCACTCCATCCAGGGTGTATCCTGCCTTGATGCCCAATGACGCCTGAGATTGGCACAGGCTCCCCGTGACCCGAGGTAGTTCGGATAAGCAGTAGAAGATGAATGAATGAATGAATGAATATATTTACATATATTACACATACACATATATAAGTACATATTGCATATAATGTATAGTGCTACTGCCCAATAGTACACTGTGTGTACTGACTATAATTATGAGCATATTGCACATGTTCACATGTTGATTTCATTATCTGTTTGTTAATTGTACGTATTGTACACACATATTGTACTGAATATATGTATGAGCAAATTGCACATTTTCTCATTATATGTATAATTGTTCTGCAATTTCTGGAGTTCGCGCCTAAGAATTTCACTCACCAAGGCACATGTGCTGTGGTGATGTGACAATAAAAGTGACTTGACTTGACTTGATGTTCCTCAGTCTTGTATACCTGTTCTATCAGGTACTGAATAGTGTATTCATTTATTCATCTTCAGGAAGAATCTATCCTAGTCAAGGTGATCCCGAGTCTAGGATGACTGTAAACGTAGAGAATATTAATTGTACAGAAGTTCTTTTATTATCATGATTAATGATCAGGATCCATGTTTGCCTTACAGCTCCAGGGTTGGGGGTTTGATTCCTGCTTCTTCTGTGTGTGTGTGTGTGTGTGTGTGTATTTGTATGTGCGTGTTTGTGGGGTTTGTTTTCCCTTTGCCTGCGGAGTCTACTCTGGGTATGCATGTTTTCTTCCCTAGTTTAAAAACATGGCATCTCTAAACTGTCTTTAGTGTGAATGAGTGTGTGTGTGTGCGTGATTTTGTCCTGCTATATACCCTGCCTCGTGTCCAGAGTCGCCTGTTATAGTCTCTGGCTTCCCTGTGACTCAATAGAATTAGCAGTGTAGAGAATACATGGATGGATGGATGGATGGATGGATGGGTGGATGGATGGATGGATGGATGGATGGATGGATGGATGGATGATAAGTAGCAAATAATGCATGATAAAATTTACAGCAGAGGAAGGTCGGTTCATAGAGGATTTCATGGAGCTTTATGTAAAAGCTGTGGCAAAAAATGACTGATTTTTCTATGACTTTTTAAAAATAACAGTGATGCAAATTATTGAGTATTTTGTGCTATTTTGCAGTTATTCAGCTATTAAATATCTGTGCACTGATCAACACCAGCACACGGGAAATCGTGGCCTAATGGTTTGAGAGTTGTTAAGGTTGTGGGTTCGAGTCTCAGGCCGGCCACGACTGAGGTGCCCTTGAGCAAGGCACCAAACTCCCCCAACTGCTCCCCGGTCGCCGCAACATAAATGGTTGCACACACTGCTCCGTGTGTGTTCATGGTGTGTGTGTTCACTGCTGTGTGTGTACACTTTGGATGGGTTAAATGCAGAGAACAAATTCTGAGTATGGGTCACCATACAGTACTTAGCCGTATGTCACGTCACTTTCACTGCAGCTTATTGGCTACGAGCGCCTATCAAGGTAACCTTTTATTATTTGACCATCCCAGGGCTCGGCTTCCGCACACACCAAGATCTGAACAAATTCTATCTCAAAAACTTTGAGGATACAAACTTTTGCTATAAGCTGTAGGCCTTAATGCCACACAACGGAAAAAAGAATCCAGAAACAGTTCAAGAGCTTCAGCTAATATTCACATCCAACATCAGAATAGGGAAAACAATCTCAGTGATCTCTGTGACTTTATCCTTTGCGTTTCTGACTGTGCCAGACAGGCTGTTTTGAGTATTTCAGAAATCTCTTGGGATTTTCATGCTCAACAGTCTGTAGTGGTCTCCCAGAATTCTCCAGGGAGCAGCAGTTCCGTGGGCGGACAAAATGACTTGCTAATGAAAGAGGTCAAGCTGACAGAAAGGCTTACACCAGCTTAAATTTATGCCGCTTACAACTGTGATGAGCAGAAAAGCATCTCAGAGTGACACACGAGATGTTACATTTACAGAATATGGCAGGCACCCTTATCTAGAGCAACTTACAGTTATCACATTTGTATAACTGAGAAACTGAGGGTTAGGAGCCTGGCACACAAGCCCAGCAGGCAGCTTGGTGGTCCTGGGATCCAAGCAATAGCCCATCACCTTAACCACTGAGCTACCACTTTCCTGGATACTAAACCATGTTAAACCTTAAAAGCATTTGAACCAAAACATTAGACGCTCACTTTGGGTTCAATTCCTGTTAATCAAGAACAGGAGTCTGAGACTACACTGGGAACCAAACCTAGAAAATGTCTACTATACTGTATATTAAAATTGACTGAATATGGAATATCTATATGGAAAATATACAGTATATCATCTTGCTCAATGTATTAAGCACTTTATTTTTCCCAGAGCCCAAAAATGTAATTGTCTTTGTAATGTAATTGTCTTCACATTGTTTTTAAATATATATATATATATATATATATATATATATATATATATATATATATATCGTTGCTGTCGGGCGGAAACCTCGTATGTCCAAATTTGGTCAATTTCATATTTTTTCACATATCGATGCTATTGGTCAGTCCCCACGTGGGTCTGTTATTTTTACAAGTTATTTAATCTAAAGTCTTGAAAATAGCTTGAGCGCAAATCTCATAACTCCATTGGACACTTCAACTGTCCACCTCTTCCTCACTCCGCGGGAGAGCTTCGCGGCATATTTCTCCTCAAGAAGAGTCGCAACGAATCAACACGTCTTCTGAGGTAAATGTCTTCAAAACACTGGGCTCAAAGAAAAAAAATCTTGACCCCCGCTAGTTCTGGTGCTCATCTGAGGACAGGAATTCGCAAAACAATCCACCGCAATGCGGACTAAACCCTGTGCACTGCAAATTAAGGTACGGCGTTTTTTTAATTTCCTGAAAAATAACGGTTTTGGAGATATGAGGATTCTGGCCGACAGAGACGATATATATAGAACAAAACAAATGTTTCAAAGTATATGGTGAGTCTGGTTCCTATCAAGGATTCTTCCTCATGCCATCTCAGGGAGTTTTTCCTTGCCACCGTTGCCTCTTTCTTGCTCAACAGAGAGAAAAACAAACCTCTCACCCTGAAAGTGAACAGTGTCCTGACTCATTTTATATCAGACTTGAGCCTGTACGGTTCTGTCAGAATAACTGAACGCTATTGTAGTGGTAAAAATGGTTGATGCCCCCTATGCTAATTGTTTGTATATTTTGCTTATTATAGTCATTCACTAAAAATGAATAAAACAGCTTAACATAGCAATAAGACACATAATAGGTCTTTGTAACAAATAGAAAGTCTACGCATGAATGTTATGTATAACTTAGGGCAGCTCTTGTATGGTAACGATAATAATAAAAAAAAAAATAAAAAAAAAGGCAGAATCGGATGTATTCTGAAGAAAAAAAACAAACAAACGGGTAAGCCGGTCTCATCTGGCAAGGCTCGAAGTTATATAGCTGAGCTGCACGAGCGAAATGAGAGCCAGGTCTTCTTGTTCTTTTCAGCTGTTGGAAGCTATTTACTGTATCTTGCTCTTGTTAGCAAAGTGCCGGCACCATTTGGAGAAGTGTGGAACAGGAGGTGGGATGAATACAAAGCACATGGCTTTAAAGCTTACAGTGGTTGTTACTAGGAGACAACAAGAAAACGAGGGTGCTCGGGGGCTGAAAAAATGAGACTGAAGTTTCAGTGGACTGAGAAGGAAAAATCTGGGTTTGTGCACACACGGGGAAGACGTTTCGTGTTTTCCAAATGAGATTTGGGAAGAATTTTTTAACGAATGCGGCTTAAAATAAACAGGGAAACAATTTTGCGCTTGAGGAGAGGTGTCACGATGTATCACATCACATAAAGAGCTGAAGCATTCATGCTCACAAAGCGGGTGGAAGGCATGAAATGAAGCTGTCTGTGTGTGTGTGTGTGTGTGTGTGTGTGTGTGTGTGTGTGTGTGTGTGTGTGCGGGTGTGTGTGTGTGACTCAAGGGAAGGTTTGCGTTTCTTCAGCCTAAATTACTGCTTTGTCGATATAAATTACCAAAAGCTTGGCTTGTTTATGCTCTAAAAGATATTTCACAGCACGTAGTCATTTTTGACAAATAAATAAACACAGACATCTTCGTTTATAGACAGTGGATGTGAACTGGTCAAGTTGCAGTTGTGCTCGATTTGCCCACGGCACACTGAACACATAACACACTCTCACCATGATACTGGAATCGGTTTTATACAAGTACGCAAATTTATTAATGAAACTGAATCAGGCAGTAATGTTTGAGGTTTATCTTTGTATGTGTGTGTGTGTGTGTGTGTGTGTGTGTGTGTGTGTGTGTGTTGGGGAAAAAAAAATGATGACAGTTCCAGGATTGTGGGTGTTGCATATTAAACACATATAGCTCTTGATAACATACAGCGTGGGTCAGTTAGTGCATGAAAAATATATCCATGTCAATAAAGTCATCATGACCATTGATTTTAAGGCCGCCAGACAGAAACTGTCTGTTTTCTTAATGAAAGTTGCTCTGGTGAGAAACAAGACTAACCAATCACGTAATTACCATCGTGACTTTATTCTTGTTTCTGTTTGAAATCAACAAGTCAGATAGTATTACACACTGAGCACAGGGCTCTGGATCTGACAGATGAAGAAATAGTGTTCCTAATCACACTCTGTTTTGAAAGAACAAAAGAAATACAACAATACAATCAAACAATAATAAGAATACTGTCAGTTAGTTGAGTTGAGTTGAGTTGTGCTGGGTCTCCTGAAGAGCTCTAGTGCATGACGAGTAAAAGAAGAGTTCAAACCCAGTATCATTTTTCACATATAACTGTGGTAACAACTCTCAGAGACGAGCTTCCTCCCTTCCAAGAAAACTACACCAGGCGGTGTAAGGAAAGAATGTAGACTCATCAAAGAATGCAGCCACCTGAATTATAGACTACTCTCACTGCTGTCATGATGTAGGTAATATCTAAGACAGCAACGACTTGCATTCCATCAAATTGCTGAACTCTAACTCAGATCGCACCACGAACTGGAGGTCTCGCCTGTCCTGCATGGTGCGTCGTCACTGACTAAAACACACACACACGGGTTACTTTAAATCCTGAACAAGTCTGGACTTTATGACTGCTTTCACGTTACCAATTTTTCATGTTCTGCTAAAGACTCAACTGGCAGTGTAAAAGCCTCCTAAGATCACCACAATCCATCACTTATATTTACACTGGACTCTAACTGATGGATTGCACTATATTCATAGAAAATAAAAATATCTCTAGAAAAGTTCCAAAAAAGACAAAAACAATTGTTTATATCCTTAAAGGTGCAGTGCACAATGTTTGAAAGCCAATGTTGACATTTGAAATCACCAAAACAAACACGCCCCTAACCCAAATGGGTGTCACCCCTGTTTTGATAGCTCCGCCCCATACATACATACGTAACCCAGGCAACTGTTATGGCAGAACCTGCTGGGGCAGCTGGCCGAGGGTATATTTTTATCAATAAATGAAGTCAATGAGTAATACTATGGTAATACAAATGTGTTTTTGTAGTACTGTGTGTTGTACCGTGAAAGGTTTAGCTTCATATCACACGGAAGACGACGTTCAACACCTAGAACCCGAGGCAGCGGTAACGGCAGGTATCTGCCATGTCAATCTTTCAATCGCTTCCTGCTAATGTCAGACATGTGCACTGAACACATTCTCCGTCGCATATTGACAAGACACACCCCTTTCTGCTCATTGGCTACATGCTTGTTTTGTTAGTCGGCCCGACTCAGTTTTCTGAAGCATTTTACAAACATTGTGCACACCACCTTTAAAGTAAGTGCTAATATCACACCCATTTCTGCTGTCTGAGACACCCCAAGTGCTTGTCCTTATACTGTATTTGCAATATCTCCCACTTTGACCATTTTTCACTCCGTATAAGGTTTAAATCATTTAAAGAATGTTATTTTTATCCTTTTTAACTTTTTTAACATAAAATTGCCCACTATGTGACTTTACGACTTCATACTTTGGTTAAAGTTTACTTGTTATTTTAATTGTTTAGAGCACTTTAATATTCCTGCATGGTATTTTGCCTATGTTCAATGTTTACAGCTACTTTATGTATTACATACTGTAAGAGCTGTGTCAGGGTGCAGTGTACAACATATATAGATCCTAAAAGCACTATTGAAACTTAAAACTTGCAATTTAAGCGGTGACCTTAAAAAAAACCCTAAGCACTAGTTAAGTAAAGTGTGAGTGTAATATATACATTTCCAGCTCTTGAGCGCTGCACAAACAGCATAGTAGATCTGATCATTTTTTTAAGCTGACATTTAGCTTAAGTGACAAGTGAGCTAATTTTGTGGCTGTTTTTCAGACTGCAGTCACTTTTGCTTACATATCAACGTTGTGAGGCTGTAAGTAGTGAAGCGAAGACCAAATTTAGAAAGTTAGCTTGGCAGTGACACTGAGAATTTTATGTTACGTAATAGCACCAAATGTTTGGTGTAGACATGAAGATGTGTAACACCCGAGGTGGACAGCTTAGTAGCTTGAGTGGCTGAGACAAGCAGCTTTTACATGCATTTCATTTTTAATTTGTAATTCTCAAACCCCAAACTACCTCGGGTCACGGGGAGCCTGTGCCTATCTCAGGCGTCATTGGGCATCAAGGCAGGATACACCCTGGACGGAGTGCCAACCCATCGCAGGGCACACACACTCTCATTCACTCACGCAATCACACACTACGGACAATTTTCCAGAGATGCCAATCAACCTACCATGCATGTCTTTGGACCGGGGGAGGAAACCGGAGTACCCGGAGGAAACCCCCGAGGCACGGGGAGAACCTGCAAACTCCACACACACAAGGCGGAGGCGGGAATTGACCCCCCAACCCTGGAGGTGTGAGGCGAACGCGCTAACCACTAAGCCACCGTGCCCCCCGATTCAATAACCAGAGAAAGAAAAATAATCCTACTCTATATTGACTTTCAGAAACTTCTCTGATCATTACAATGATGTCATGCATCTTTATCGAGTCAAAGTCAAGAAGCTCTTATTGTAATTTTAACCATATATAGCTGATGCACTACATAGTAAAATAAGACAAAGTTTCTCCAGGACCCTGGTGCTACATAAAACAACACAGAGCTAAGGACTGAAAGTAAGTTGTCCTATCCACATAAAGTGCATCGTGTGCAAACTAGTACAAACAGTGTGAGACAAAAGACAGTGCAGACAGACAATACAAAAACTCAACAGGACGGATACACAAAATAGCGCAAACCAGTGTGCATTCTGTGTATTATGCAGTATGTTGTACAAAAGCCGACGATTCTACACAAAGAGGGTTCAAGCAAACATATATAGACTTATGTAATAGAAGCAGTTGGATGGGGTATTGAAGTGTGGTGTGCAAAACAGCAATTGAGTGAGTGTTTGAAATGGTTGGGGCAGTGGTGGATCAAATGGTTAAGGAACTGGGTTGTTGCTTGGAGAATCAGGGGTTCAAACCCCAGTGCTGCCAAGCTACTACTGTTGGGCCCTTGAGCAAGGCCCTTAACCCTCTCTGCTCCAGGGGAACTGACCCTCATGTCTGACTCTGTACTCTGATCCCAATCTCCAAAGTTAGGATATGCAAAGAAAGAATTTCACTGTGCTACAAATGTATATGTGACAATATAAAGTCTACTATGCTATAGAATATATTCTATATTGTTGAGTGTGTTTTCTCGACCCATTAGCCATAACAAGTTCGGGTTAAAGGTGTAATTTAACTTTAATGTGGATTTATGACAGTTAAACTGTTCAAAATCAGCAACATGTTTTGTTTTGTTTTTGGACAAATCTATGACTTTGAAAAAAATGAAAAATATGAAATATGAAAAAAAAAATGCAAAACAATATACAGTAAATCATATACAGTAAAAGTAACCCCTACATGCGCTGATCTGTTCACAGTTAAACATCTCAAAAGAAAGTAAATATGCAATCTAAAGTTGAATATTGTATGAGACAAGAAGAATACACTGCATCTCCTAGCCGAAATGTTGGTCAACAACCTGCTGACATTTTGTCATGCCTGCAAACATGATGTTCTCCTTTAGAAATTTAATAACAACAGAGCTACACACAGCTAGCTGTGTGCTAGCTATCACATCATAGTTGCTTTACATTTGACTTGTTAGCTTTGTCATTTAATGATGCAGGCAACTGAAACATTGGTCAGGGCAAGACCTTGGGCTATTCATGGCACGTTGGATGCTAAGATAATAAATTCGTGATTTGTTAACAATGGACAATGACTAAAACAGAAAGGCATGATATATGCCATGTTGCTTCCATTTGATCACTTCCCTGGAAAATCATGTACATTTATACAGATCCTCCTGTTCTTCACATGTGAAAAATGAACATGATCATGTGTGGAAACATATACACACGTGGTATATACAAGAACATGTCTATAAGCCACATGAGGAAATCTTTCACATTGGGACTTTTCCATGAGGAAGTAAACAATACTTCCTTTCTGTTTTCAGCAGTGTTTCCTGACTTGCCTACTTCATTTTTATCCATGTTGTTGTTCTTTATGCACATTTGTGACATCAAAACATTGCTGCTCTTGAAATGATGAATAAAATCCAAATGGGGTTTGATGGGTCAAAAATGACGTTTAGTTTCAGACGTCAGATTTCATGTTTTTTTTTTTATTTTTTTTTATTTTTTTTTAATATTTTAGTGTTTGGACTGCAGAAAATCTTTCCTGTGCAAATAAGAGAATGATTATACTAATGAAGAACATCCGAAGAGTCGGCTGATGGAGGTTGTAGAGCAGTTGGCAGAAACTGTGCTTATGAAAGAGTTTTAAAGTTATGGATCTGTGTACTCTATCTACAATTATGCACTGCCCCCCTGACTGACCTTTCCTGTCTATTTCTCTTCTTTGTCCTATTTTACTGTGGCTCAACGCTACTTAACACATTCCGTCCACTCAGCATCTTTTAGTTTAGTTAGAATTCAGTGACCTTCAGCATTACATTTGCATTCGGAGTCTCAACGATTATAAGACATACAACTTCTTAGAATATTCATCCAACTGCATTCATAAAGATGTATCTTGGTCTGTAGGTTTTAATATTGTTATATTATTATTGCAACAACATGTTATTAAAAACTGCTCTGTGTACATGGTCTAGGTACAAGATACAATCTATTTAAGAATGTAGAATGACTTGGGAAAACCCTTCAAATGGTGAAATATTGATATTTTCTACTACTGTAAATACTATTATAAAAAACTACAGACTTACAAGATTTTTTTCTCTCATGCATGTATTTCAAGACCCACATTAAACATATACCTTTAATTGTCAGGTGTCCCTGTAGGAACAGAATCCGGACCCAAAAGTGAAAAGTGATGTGACGTACGGCTAAGTATGGTTACCCATACTCAGAATTTGTTCTCTGCTTTTAACCCACCCAAAGTGCACACACACACAGCAGTGAACACACACACACCGTGAACACACAACCGGAGCAGTTGGCAGCCATTTATGCTGCGGCGCCTGGGGACCAGTTGGGGGGTTCGGTGCCTTGCTCAAGGGCACCTCAGTCGTGGCTGGCCTGAGACTCGAACCCACAACCTTAGGGTTAGGAGTCAGACTCTCTAACCATTAGGCCACGACTTCCCCAAAAGCAGTGATAGAAGACAGACAGGGGTTTTATTAACAAAATCACAAAGCAACAGATACAAGAAAACACTAGTTGAAAAGTGAGCGACTAAAATACAAAACAAGAGGCAGGAAAACCAAAAAATGGACAAGGACACAGAAAGAGTAAGTAAGAGTGAGTGAGAGTAAGAGTAGAATAAAAAAAGACAGTGGGTATAAATAGGGGAGGTAATTAGTGAAACATAAGGATCAAGTGTGCAGAGGCAGGACAGAATAGAACACTTTATTTAGTCACATGTACAACTTTGGAGGTTGGGATGTGAGCACAGGGTCAGCCATGATACATGAGCAGTGCGAGTTAAGGGTCCTTGTTTAAGGGCCCAAAAGTGATAGCATGGCAGTACTGGGGCTTGATCCCTAATCTTCCAATGAAAACCACAACCACTTGAGCCACCACTGCCTCCAGAAGGGTATAGCACCTGGAATTTCCAGGTGGTCTCCCATTTAAGCACTAACAAGGGCAAATAATGCTTACCTTCCAAGACTGGGTATGCTCAGGATTGTATGGCTATAAACAACAGGGCAGAGGAGCGGGTAGGGCAAACACGTGAAAACATAAAACAAACAAAAGCACATGGTACAAGACAAACAATAAATCCCTGCCGGAATGCCCCCTGGTGTTCTGACAAGGAATTGTCCAAGCAATAATGACTTCATTCATTCATTCATTTTCTACCACTTATCCGAAGTGCCTCAGGTCACTGTGCCTCAGGCGTCATCGGGCATCAAGACAGGATACACCATGGACGGAGTGCCAACCCATCACAGGGCACACACACACACTCTCATTCACTCACTACAGACAATTTTCCAGAGATGCTAATCAACATACCGTGCATGTCTTTGGACCGGGGGAGGAAACCGGAGTACACCCCCGAGGCACGGGGAGAACATGCAAACTCCACACACACAAGGCGGAGGCGGGAATCAAACCCCCAACCCTGGAGGTGTGAGGCGAACATGCTAACCATTAAGCCACCGTGCCCACAATAATGACTTCATGCTTTTTATAATGTTGTTTCCCTTCCTAAATGCATTCCCCTACACTGGTGGTTAGTTTCTTTTATACTAGTGTTTGCACCTGTATTGTTAGCATTTGTTTCTTCATTTGTTGCTGCTTTTGTATCTTATGTTGTTGGTCTATGCCATGAATAGCTCTGCAAGTCATGCTTTTGACCTCAACCATGTTTCCTGTGTTCTGTTTACAGACAATGTGTGTTAAGCTTGCCAGTGTTCTGGTAATGGCAACGTGTATTTGCCTTGCCTATTATTTTTCACATGCTAGCCGCACCAATAACCCACACATGTTTTGCCTCATCAACTCATGTATCACAGTAACAATTCAAAATCTGCTTAAAAGTAAAAAGAAAGAGATTTCCATGGTGACTGATCTGAAAGAGACCTTTTTACAGCTGGTATATTGATTAGGCCTTAACAATTGATCATGAACTTGAACTTTGTGAGCCATTGTGTAAAGAACCTCACACTTAGCTAGCAACGTCCTTAGGCAGATTTTCTGTTTTTAGCAGTGCATTTATCAAACTGTTCTCTTACAGAACAAGATTGGTGCAGAAATTTAGCAATGTATCAGGAAAAAATTAAACACTGTCTTATCCCTATTCGGACGGGATTAGTTTTACGTGGGGACGTGGGGGTAAAGTAATTATTACCAGAGCTTCTCTGTGATTTTAGTCCCGTCCGAATGTGCCATCTCGGTAATCATTACGGACAATGTCAGTAAAGATTACGGCGACTTTTACCTTCTGTAAAAAGTTCCGGAAAAATTACCTCAGGTAATACTAATCCTGTCCGAATAGACCCGCTGTAAATATGTACGGTAAAATTCCGTCATTTCCTGTTTAAAAGTAGTTTTTGGTGCGTTTTGAAAGCACGGAGGCGCCATGTTGTCTGTTTGCGCACATGATAACAGGAAGCAACGTCATACGCACATGACGACAAGGAGGTTACTGTGGTGCGTAAAGCGAGTTACCCCTCCCACTTCTGCTAGTTTTACTGAGATGTCTTGTCCCGTGCGAATTGGCCAATTAGTGAACTTTTACATGGTAATGTTTTCCTTAGATTGATGTTACTGGCAGTAAAACATTTTTTTGGTGGTTTCCGGGTGTTTTGGTACAGCAACAGGTTTTCTTAGACTGTCTGACAAATCCTCACATTCTCTTCTTTAAGAGGCTTAAAGAAATCTCTCAGTGGAAGAACATTTTTCAAAGTAAAAAATGATACCTTCTTTACTGTAACTATACAATACACTTACCGTGTGTGACATTGCCTGATAATTCACCTGCTTTCCATTTATTTTGCATATACGTTTTGTAACGAATGCTATATGATCTATTTTTCCTGCAAACGATCTCTATATATTTGGGATGTAACAGATTACCGTTTATTTTCATGAGAGTGGGGACATCAAAATGGGGAGTCATTATCAGGGATTTAAATTTAAAGGTAAGATTCATCTTTTACATATCGCATAATGCACGTTTTATAATGTATAGCAACTTCTGTATTTGATGTTTGATTGTACTTACTGTTTAAGCAGCTCTGTTTGCTGCAGTAATTACCAGAAAGCCACATTCTGTGATACAAGACAGAGATGCAGTATCATCAATCAAAAGGAGGAGCGTAAAGTAAGCTCTGCTGATGGTACAATCATTTCACAATAAACACATAGTTGTGTTAAATAACGTAGCACCGCAAAAACATTTCTTATCATTTTAAAGGCATATTACATAACTGAGGCAGTAACATATTTACAGTACATAACACACTTAACATATTGTCAATGGTCTGACATTCTGATATCAACAACTTCTCCTTCTACTTTTGACTTTTCCCGTTAGGGGTCACCACAGCGAATCATCTGTTTCTACCTACTGTAGCTCTATCCTCAGCATTGTCTACTCTCGCACGACTTAACATCATGTCCTCAATTAAAACATCCATATATCTCCTCTTTGTCCTTCCTCTTGGCCTCTTACCTGGCAGCTTCATCTCCAACATCCATCTACCAATATAACCATCTACCTCCTCTATACATGTCCAAACCATCTCAATCTATCCTTTCTGACCTTGTCACCAAAACAGACCACCTGAGCCCTCCCTCTGATGCGCTCGTCCCTAATCCTGTCCATCCTCATCACTCCTGAAGAGAACCACATCATCCTCATCTCTGCTACCTCCATCTCTGCCTCATGTCTTTTCCTCACTGCTACAGTCTCTAACCCATACAGCAGAGCTGGACTCCCTACTGTCTTGTACACATTTCCTTTGATTCTTGCTGACTATCTTCTGTCACACGACACTCCTGACACTTTTCTCCACCCACTCCAGCCTGCCTGCACTAGCCTCTTCACCTCTTTTCCACATTCTGATATCAACATATCATACTCATTTTTATATAAAACTCAAATTTACATAACCAAGCTCTCTTCGTGGTAATGTCTTATCGCATCATTATGTTTGGAAGCATCTACTAAATGCCATGTGCACGGGGCACAGATTGGAACACAGTAGGACTGAAAAGGAAAAACGAGGTAAGTAGAAAACAGATACATTTATTAATATATAAATAATTCATTCATCGTTAGAAATGTCTTGATCCTGGTCACTGGATGGGACACCAGCACACGATTCACACATACACTGTTTGCACGTTGGCGTTCTGTTCACTACGAGTTTGTCTGTTAATTTGGATTGGCTTAAATAATCCGCCTCTTGCGCTGCGCTCAGATATACACTGATAACATGGCTGCAAGTCTCCAGTCACTTTATGAATTAAGTGCAAGTAGGTGTTTCTACTATTGGTTGCCATAGTAATAACATTTATCATTGGGTAGTAGTACTAGCATTGATTAAAATTTTTTTTTTTTTTTTTTTGCAACATTCTGAAGGTAGATTTGGCATTTTCTTATCAAATTCGTTATATATGCATCATATCAAAGAGATGCATGAATATTTTATAAAGATAATCCTTAACAGCAGGACGGTGAATAATGTCAACTCTTTGTGTAAATTGTTCTTAATATTCTTTTATGAATTCCTCATTGAATTTGTGTGTTTGATTAAATTACACTAAGGAGTATCTAGTTGCCAAGTCAGCAATCTAACTTCACTGATACGTAATCACACATTTTTCACTTCAAGTCCCTAGTCGCTGTACTTTGAAGCTGTCGGTAGCCGTATCTACTAGTGGTTGCCAAAGTAATAACGTTTCTCAGCGGGTGGCATAACTAGCGTTCCAAATGCCGCTAAAATGAAACATTCAGGATGAAGATTTGATGTTTGTATACAAAAAAAATACATATATATCTGCATTATATCATTCAAGATGAAGGAGAAGCAGTGTGTGATCTTTGCCACATATCATATGCGCGCTACCGTCTTCACTACCGTCCGTAGTCGCTGCAATTTTTTTGCGTGGCTGATCTGGACACGCCCACGTCTAGACACTAACAGTCACCAGGTTTCATTGATTATGGATGTGAGTCACTGTATGTGTGAAGGTAGAACTATTTTTTTTTTCTGTGAAGCATGATTGGACCATGTTTCTGTGTCACATGTTTAGAAGAAGAAGCCATGTTAGATTACAATGAAATTCATTTCTTCACATGTCCCAGATTTGAAATTTCAGGTCAGAGGCACAGGGCAGCTTGGTAACTTGGCTATGCTGGGGCTTGAACCCCGACCAACAAAACACTGCCCACTAGTTTGTTTCCTGCTATCCACCACAACATATGTACAGTACATCACTTGATCCACAGGATATCTGTATGACATCTTTTCACCTCTTGCTCAAGAAGCAGCATGGCAATAACCAGAAAAAAATTGCCCAGATTTCTCTTAGTTACAGATTCCAGCACGTCCTGGTGAATGAGCAGACGGTCCAGCTCTGGGATGGACGTTCTTAAACGTATTAATCTTAAACTGAGACCTGTTTATAATACTGAAGCCAATACTAATAAAGAGTTTAACACATTCCGTAAGGATTTTGTGCACAGATGAAAAAGGAGTGATTTTTTTTTTATAAGATTATAAGGATTATCAAATTGAAAATCTGGTATGCCGTACTCATAGAAATAATGCTGCCTTTAGGGAAGCAGAGGTCCCTTACTTCATCTTCACCTTGCATGTGAAATGATTCAGCGAAATAATTCAAAATTTACTAGCCTTTTTCAGTCACCCAAAACTCCCAAACCACCAATAAATTCTGGTAATAAGCTTCATGGTATTCTGAAGAAGGCACAAAAGAGATTATAGTGGAACAAAACATACAAGGTGTGGGAGATGTGAGACTACTTTTTTTTTTAAGCGTATCCTGGGTCCCATAACCACACGGAAAGCTATGTTCAATATTCAGAGTGATATGATTAATTCTAGTCAACACGGAGCTCCCATGGAGGAAACTGATGATACATCATCACGAGAGATGGCTTCCTGTTCTGCCTTTAGCAGCAGAATCATTTTCAGCCAGCGTCCTTCTAGCTTGCACCGATAGTTCATCCTTTTCTCTTTAAACAGCAGTGTGGCTCACTCGTCCAATTCAGGATAGGAGAGTAGAGGAGATGAAACCTTAGGAGTTGCCTCACACAGCTCGTTTTGAAGCTGCTTGACAAATGAAGCCTTAAAGCAGCTCTCCAAAGTCCACTTGCCAAAGGCTCTACAGGCTGATCAAGGCTCACTTTGACACTCTGCTAATCTGACACGGGTCATCATTGCCCCAAAACGCACCAAGCTGCTGTCAGTGGGAGCTCTGGGTGGTATAAAACATGTTCCTGCCTCACAGCTTTTTTAGTGCCATTTGATTTATGAAAAAAAGAGGAAAATTATACGCAACGGGAATAGGAAAGTAGACAGATGACACATAGCCGACAGAAAACGTACGTACTACAATACGTGTAGTAGCTTCTCATCTCTTCAATCACTTGAGTTGTAGGCTGAAAGTAAAGAAAGAGGCACCCCGGGAAAACTTTGCGCTTTGTGCTGATTTACGGCTGTCTCTTTCCGTAGACAGGGTGCGACGTGTCAAATTGGAGACTGGAGACTCGGAGGGAAGAGTCAGAATCAGAATGGAAGTGGAGCACCGAGGCTCTGATTTATGTGCTGTGCAGCACATCACAGCAAGCAAAAAGGCTTTTGTAAGAACAATCTCACAGCAATTTATCAGCCTCGCCACCCACCCACCAAAGACCTTCCACTCGTCAGAATCGAATAAGGCCAAGAGACGGCTCGGTGATGAAATTAATGCTGGACGCAGCTGAAAACTCCTCTTTGAATTTGGAGGACTGGGATGTTCATTCAAATCGAGTGTTACGAAAGCAATTTTACAGGCGTGGAACCTCAGGGGCATGTGCTGGTGCGGATTTCTATTATCCTAAACCAAATTTTAGACTTTCTATATTTAAAAAAAAAAGCACATGGGTGGAACAACACCAGAAAATACATCACTTTAGATTATTAGCAGAATCTTGTTAAAGAAGAGGAAATTTCAGAAAGATGCAGTCGGTAAATTCTAGCGGTTCTTATTTGAATTTATTCCTCAAACCTGAAAATTGAACTGCTTCATTTTAAAAAATTTTAATGCCTACCCTTACTTATTGCTGATTAAGGTTTTGTTTCTCTTTTTAAACTCTTTAAGTGGCTGGGTTTTCAGTCTACAATAGCTCTAAGCATATTTAGCCTCCGCTGTAATAAGACAAAAGCGTCTATTCATGGTTTTAATTCCTCTTGCGATTAATAATTGCATTTGGATGATACGGTGCACAGCGTTTTATTCTTTAAGGCAAAAAAAAAAAATTTAAATAAAGGAACATCTTATTTCAAAGTCAGACACGTTTTAGTGACTAATTTCAGATTTACTCTGAGTGCTGTGAATTTCAAATGAAATTTCGGCTCATTTCGATATCTTCTCTGAAGTATTAGGAAGACTCCCAGCTCTTATATACAGTGTGTTTAAAAAGTCTCCATATACAGGGAAAAATGACTGAAAACCTTTTTAGCAAAAGTAAATTTATTGTTTAAAAAAAAAAATCTATATGATTGCCATTTGGGGGCACGGTGGCTTAGTGGTTAGCACGTTCGCCTCACACCTCCAGGGTTGGTGTTCGATTCCCGCCTCCACCTTGTGTGTGTGGAGTTTGCATGTTCTCCCAGTGCCTCGGGGGTTTCCTCCGGGTACTCCGGTTTCCTCCCCCAGTCCAAAGACATGCATGGTAGGTTGATTGGCATCTCTGGAAAATTGTCCCTAGTGTGTGATTGTGTGAGTGAATGAGTGTGTGTGCCCTGCGATGGGTTGGCACTCCGTCCAGGGTGTAACCTGCCTTGATGCCCAATGACGCCTGAGATAGGCACAGGCTCCCCGTGACCCGAGGTAGTTCGGATAAGCGGTAGAAAATGAATGAATGAATGAATGAATGATTGCCATTTCTATGTCAGATGGAGTCGACTCTCCCACTCATGATGACTCACATCTGGAGTTAATGTGCAAGTCCATTCCAAAGGCATTCTTAAAGGCTATTTAAACATATAAACATCTATTTAGTAAGAAATGTTGCTAATCGGTGTTAATTACCCCTATGTGAGGGATCTATCTTCCCAATGCGTCATTTTGTGGCTGACAGAGAAAATACTGAAATGAGCAGAAATCCCTGAACTTTAAAACGCTCACAGTAAATCTAAAATGAGTCACTAAAACGTGTCCGACTTTAAAATAAGACGTTATTTAAACACCTTGCAGTGTATCATTCAATATTTAGTCGCAAGAAGAATAAAAACCATGAATTGATGCTTTAGTCTCATTATAGCGGAGTCGAAATACGCTTAGAGCTAACACAGACTGAAAACTCAGCCACTTAAAGAGATTAAAGAGTGTATTCAGTACACGGCTTCCCATAAGTCCCTGTATAAAGTGTACGTATACGTATAAATGTACTGTATAAACGTACTCTATACCAAAAGATATAAACTTCCAAACAGTACAATTGTTATCATTTTGTTTAAAGAAAACATCCAGCATAACATTCTACATAAGGAATTTGTTTCCCAGAACATTACTACTAACAATTAACAACAATTCACACTGATCATCATGTTCAAAAGTTTACACCCCCCGTTAATGTAATGTACAGTACCATGTCGCCTTCTTGAGACTCAGTGAATGATTGAACCTTTTGTAATAGTTCTGTACAAGACCCTCGGTTGCCCTCACTGTGAAAATATGGATCGTGACATCATATAGCCCTTGTTAAAAAAATGCAAAAACCAAAAATTCACAGGGTGTGAAGGGTTTTTCTTGAGAACAGTGGGCAGGACCAACAAGGGACTCATGAAGAACAAAAACAGACCTTTATCATCCAGGTAACATTAGAATTAGGCATGGTTTGTGTGACTATTATTGTGGTTTGTGGTCTCTGTATGCAGTAGTTTATTCAGGACAGTACTAAATAAAGAAGAGCAAAATGTTATTTTAATTATTTTAAAGTGCTCCAAAGATGGATGGATTTTTATTTTTATTTTTATTTGGTGGGGATGTTTGGCAAGTCCCCATGAAGAAAAAACACCTTTCTTTAACCCTTGTACGATGTTCGGGTCTGTGGGACCCGTATTCATAAACATCAATAGTTTTGAAAAACTTTGCTTCCTTGTAAATTTGTTGATTCCTTGATCAAATTTGATTTTCTTTTTTTTATTACATTTTATCAAAAAAAAAAAACAACAAAAAACGAGTAGCACTTTAATTAAAAAATGTGACGTAATAAAGTTAAAGGGCAAATATTAACCATATATGCTGTTTATATTGCTTGCAATTGGGATGAAGTAAACATCTGTAGAGAATTTTAACATAAAATTTTTGATTGTGTTGAATTAAAAACCTAAAAATGCAGTGGGTCAACCAGACCCCCGAACACTGGCTGAGTAACAAAAATACGAACAACATACTAGGGTTAAACTGTAACTAAAATCAGAATTAAAATCACCTCCACAGATTTCCAAGTAAAAAGCAAAAGTAGACCGGTGCAAATATTACATGCAGTGCAAATGAAACTTTAACTGTACATTAGTGCAGGATGTGCAAAAGTAGACCAGTGGGTATGCTCACAGTTTGAGGTAAGAAGGTTCAGTCGATTTGTTGCAGTCGATTTGTTGTGAAAGAGTTACAAGAACTTGAGTGTTCTTGAAATTGAAGGCATGCACTCTTAGTCAATGGATTTCATTAGCTCAACAGCAAATTATTAGGGATATGTAATGCATTATATAGGTCTCAATGGTGCTACACACACAAACACACACACATTTTATGTTAAGATTAATAATTTAGAAACTTTCAAGTGTTTTCAAGTCTTAACGCTCTAAAAGGAAAGCCATCCAGAGAGTAGTGCCAACTTATCTTTCTCTCTCTCTGACTCACAAATGGATGAATGGATGGCAATTAGGATGCAAACGTGCAACAATATCTCTCAGAAATGGGACAGATAGTAAACCAGTTATCAGGACCAACTTTTTTCCATCATTGGAATGCATGAAAGTTGTTGAGACATTTTGAACATTTTGTTCTTTTATTTGAATTAAACTTGATAAGTACCTCTAGACATTCAGTAAGAGCATTATTGAGCTACATTTAGCTGTTCCACAATACACCTGCTCACTGTGTTTTCAATCTCCCTGTGTTTTCTCACATTGATGAGCTCCATATCAGCTTGGAAATTTCCAAAAACCTTACATGAAATGGTAACTGAAGTGGTTGGACTACTGATCAGAAGATCGTGAGTTCGAGCCCCAGCATCACCAAGCTGCCACTGCTGCACCCTTAAGTATGGTCCTTAAAGCTCAATTGCTCAGTATTATAAATGAGGTAAATGTAAGTTGTCTGCCAAAATTCCATCAATGTACATGACCTATTAAGTGTTTTGAAATATTAATTACAATGCTTCCCACAATGCATGTAAAAAAAAGTTTTCCAATCTGTACGGACATGATTGGACAGGTAACAATTGGGCAGTTACTGTCTATGACACCAAGGAGTGCAGCTTGGATACAACAATTACTATTATTTTATTTGTGGATGTACAGTTTTAGTACATTAACGAGTGGCACATAAAGCACCTGTAACACCTTAAGAAGATATTTGGGTCTCCTCTTCATATAAAACTTGGGCTGATGAATTGTTTTGTTAAACCAAAGTGAATGATTTCAATATTTGAGACAGGTGTTTTCCAAGACAAGAACTTTTTTTGGTCAAGAAACAAACTAAACAGTTTACAGAGCTTCTAGAGGCGCCAGAGCATTGAAAGGCATGCAAAAATGACTAAAGAGCATCTACATAAGGTAGTGAATGCATTTAGTGAATTTAGTGAATGCATTCATTGAATACGATTAAAATGTGTTGTTAGCCAAATTGATGTGTGATACAAGGGGGGCACGGTGGCTTAGTGGTTAGCATGTTCGCCTCACACCTCCAGGGTTGGGGTTCGATTCCCGCCTCCACCTTGTGTGTGTGGAGTTTGCATGTTCTCCCCGTGCCTCGGGGGTTTCCTCCGGGTACTCCGGTTTCCTCCAACCTACATGCATGGTAGGTTGATTGGCATCTCTGGAAAATTGTCCCTAGTGTGTGATTGCGTGAGTGAATGAGAGCGTGTGTGTGTGTGTGTGTGTGTGTGTGTGTGTGTGTGTGTGCCCTGCGATGGGTTGGCACTCCGTCCAGGGTGTATCCTGCCTTGATGCCCAATGACGCCTGAGATAGGCACAGGCTCCCCGTGACCCGAGGTAGTTCGGATAAGCGGTAGAAGATGAATGAATGAATAATATTTTCATGATCAGGACCAACCAAAAATTTTGATGTAGAACACTTAAAAAACAAAGATAAAATGAATTAAATAAATAAATAAATAAATAAATACTAATTCTTCTTCTTCTTCTTCTTCTTCTTATTATTATTATTATTATTATTATTATTATTATTATTATTATTATTGTTTATTTTTTATTACTAGCAAAAATATATTATTTGTAATAGTATTGATACTGGATGTTGTTGAGTGTAATGGGATAACCTTCCCTTGGTTATCCACACAGCTGAGTCACTAGCTTTAAATAAAGATTAAATACCTAGCTCCTGACCTCACCTACCTAAACACACTTCATTAAGCTCAAATATCTTAATACCAGGTTTTTTCTTTTTAGCCCAGTGGCGAACAAAGTCTCCAAAACACAGCCCAGTTTTCACTACAGTATTTACATTGATTAGTTTCCTTGGTGTGAGAGACATTCTGTGAGACAAACTGAGACATTCTGTGATAAACCTCTGTCTTCCTGTTTATTAACCCAGTGTGAGTCTGTCTTTATAGAGTCTCTCATGTTTTCCATTGACCTTATGGCTTCCTTCCAAAAACATGCTGGTAGGTGAACCAGCTTTGGAAAATTGCCCCTTGGTGTGAATATCTGTGTCCTTTTTTTATTGAGATGGACTAGTGTCCAATCTAAAGTTTTTCCAGTCTCTCACGCAGTGTTCCTTAAATAAGCTCTGGATTCTCTGTGATCCTGACCAGGCTGAAGATTTTAATAAACAGACTTTTGTAAACAGAATAATAACAGAATATCTATCTATTTATTTATTTTTCTATATTTTTCTATCTATCTATCTATCTATCTATCTATCTATCTATCTATCTATCTATCTATCTATCTATCTAGTAGATACAGTACATTTCAACAATAGAGCAGACATGGCAACAAATACATGGGTGTGCTTAGATTGTGTGTGTGTGTGTGTGTGTGTGTGTGTGTGTGTGTGTGTGTGTGTGTGTCTGGTCCCCATGGAGGGGTGTGTGGAGGTGGAGATGCCTGAGACAGACTTCTAAAATGTCCTAAAGGATTACAGATAGTACATAAAACCAGCAAGAAAGCTAAAGCTGTATTTCTTTACCGTATATATATATATATATACACACATATACTGTTTTGATTATTTGACAAAATACATTTGTAATAAATTTAATGCTAGTCAATATATCCCTTATATACTGTGATAAATGATAATTAAAGGTTGACAGGCCCAGATACAGTACCATATCGACTTACCAGGCTGACTTTGTTTTTTTTGCACAAAAAAAAAAAACAGTCCTATTTCCTCTGAATATATTTATTTTATATATCTGGGTTGAACCAGCAACAAATGAGCATCATTATTCCTTTAAACCTGCCCCCACTGACAGTGCTATCTGATCATGAAAAATGGTGTGCTGCTGTGCATTACCACTTTCATCTAAGCAGCAGTCTAGCCTACTCCATGATAGCCTTGTCTTCATTCATTTCGTTCAGAATTAGCTAGGATGTCTCTGTGAACGCATAAAAATGAGAATACGATCTCTAATTAGTCCCTTTATGTCCACCGGTCCCCATGCATTCCAAGGGTTAATGAACATATCACATGGTGCAGATTAGAGGAACAGGTATAAAAGATTGCCATCTTGTGGCCAAAGATTGAGGAAGAAATGTAGTGATAGAGCCTGGACAGCATGTGGTTAGGATTTTGTAGCACATCTAATCTCAGAAAAAGATTCATTCATTCAAACATTTTCAAAATTCAATAAAAGATGATCATATGTATATGAAATCTTGCTTATCAAATGAAACAAAGGATAAGTTCAGTTCTCCAAAGCTACAGGACTAAATGTAGGGTCAACGCTTGGAAATAATTACTTTTTTATAAATGAAAACGTTTGAATTGTTTTCACTTTCGACCTCAAACACTGTAACAAAAAGTGAAATTTGTATATTAAATAAACATTCAAATGATGAGTTTACTGATTTGTGAATGGATCTGATTTTCAAAGAATCTTCAGTATTTCTTCTCTTTTCTTTAGAATCTCTTTTGGAATTTATTGTCCAGATGATTTACAGAAAATGACTGTGCATTTTTCTTGCCCATTTTATTTGACACTTCTGCTTTGTGCTCCATTCATCTTCTTCTTTCATATACAGTGTGTGACTGATGCTGGCTGCGTATTTTGATTTGCAGAGTATTAGCACATTCAGCAATGTCGCTGCACATGATGCACTCTTATCAACACGATAAACACCATCCTGGCACTACAATATCAGTGTCAGTGCTGTGTTAAGAATGGGACACCACCCTAATAAAATCTCATCCGCTGTGGTGAGTTGCGCTGCTGCTGCATATCTCCAGGATCCTAAACCCAGATGACTGCCTGTGTGTGTATGTTCTCCCTGCGTTCCCTGTGATCAGAGTTTCCTCTTCCAGAGTTTTCTTCCACGTGACAGAAACATGCTAGCAGGTGAACTGGCTTTGCTAAATTGCATGTCAGTGTCGATTTTTGCATGCAATGTTCATTTTCATTTTTATTTAATTTTTGGCAGACACCCTTATCCAGAGTGACTTCCAATTTATTTCAATTTATACAACTGAGCAATTAAGGGCTCAGGGGCACAGCAGTGGCAGCTCAGGGGACCTGGGATTCGAACTCATGACTTCCGGTCAGTAGTCCGACACCTTAAACAGTAGGCTAGACCCAGGGCAAAAGGGACTGCCTGGGATTCAAACTTATGAGCTTTCAGTCAGTAGTCCAACACCTTAGAGCCAGGGCAAATGGGACTGCCTGAGATTTGAACTCATGACCTTCCATTCAGTAGTCCAACGCCTTAACCAGTAGGCTAGAGCCAGGGCAAAAGTGACTGCTTGGGATTCAATCTCATGACCTTCCAGTCACTAGTCCAACACCTTAACCAGTAAGCTACCAAATCCCTATTGCCCTGTGATGGACTGGTTTCCAATTCTGTATGAATTCTCCACATTTGCAACCAGTATTCTGAGCTAGGCTCAAGATCCCCAGTGACACGGACCTGGATGAAAGCTGTTGCTGAAGATGAATAAAGAAATGTACAAGTCAGCAGGTGGGTTACAATCAGTATCTATGGTAGATAAGCAACAGATGTCTATTCATTATTATTTTTTTCATTTTTACTTAGAATTGTAATATTAATGGCAAGATGATAAGCTGTCAGAAAGAAATGTGTCGAAGCAAACTATGTTTGCCGAGTAAATAAATTAGTTGGCGCATTTAATGATTCCGCAGATCTAATGAAGCAACAAATTGCCTCTTTGAGAAACGAGAGGAAGCAAGAAAAAAAAAAAATCCCCCCGCATATTTACACCTCTCCGAGTGGGGATGAGTAACTAAAACCTCAAATCTCTCCGAAGGGAAATGATGCCAGTGATGTAAAGTTTGGTCTCCTGATGGAAGGTGACGTCATGACGAGGCAGAAAGAGAGTCGCAGGGCGAGAGAGCGCGTGCCGAGGCGATTGCACGGCCAGAACGCACGTGCCAAATAACCCGGTCATTTTTTTTGGAACTATTATTATTATTATTATTATTATTATTATTATTATGATTATATTTTTATTTATTTGTTTATGAAAGCTCGACCAGGAGAACCAAAGCAGAACAAGTGCAACTGTTGATTTAACGTTAAACGCAAACAAGAAAGAAAATAATCACTAAGTTCTGCGCTCGGGTTCGTTTCTGTGGTCAGTTTGGGACGCGGTGATATTTTGGCCCGAGCGAACGACATCTGGTGGTGGTGAAACCGCTAGGCGAACGGAAGACAGCGACGTTGCGCGTGCAGGAGCGTTTGCCTTTACGCTGTTGCGTGCGCGTACATACAAGGGAGCTTTTGAGCGAGGAAGAGGAAGAGCTGTTCGGCATACCGAGCAGCAGCAGAGCTGAAACACTGGGGGGGCAGTTTGGCTTGCACAGGAGACCGTTTACGGCACTTTTTCTCTGACGAGGAGGATGCGGTGAGAGATTTAAGCAGAGCTCGTGCGTGATGCGAGCGGTGAAAGCGCACGAGGAAAGATCCGGAGTGTGCATTACGACTCTGTTGTCTATGGAGAAGGAGTAAAAGAACGACGGAAAGAGCTCGACTAACTACGGGAACAAGGTTCATCTTCCAGACCGACCTCCAGCATGACGCCGAGGATGTTGTGCTGCTTTCTGCTTTGCTCTGCGGCATGCGTGACCGGGCTGCAGGGCGCGAGCGCACCTACTGTCCCCGTAAACAGCACGCTGGATGCGAGTGGCAAACGGGACTCTAATCAGTCCTTCTCCAGGCTGAAGAGGAAGACGCTGTCGGTTGATTTTGCGGTGCCGTCTCTTTTGCGGCACTACATGGCGATGTTCATAAAGCGCCCGCTAAACGGTGACTGCCTGAGTCACTCCGGATGCTACACGGTGCGCGCCAACCTGCGGATGCACTGCGCGCCTTTGCAGAAGACCATCGCGAGTTTGCTCGGCGCGAAGTTGGCAGAAAACGTGCGGGGGGAGGAGGGCGGAAACGGCTCCGGCGGCGGACAGCTGCCGTACAGGCGCACCCGGCCCGCCCCCAAAGTGCAGAGTTTGGGTTTGAGTACAGCGAGCCGCAAGTCCAACCAGGTCGTGGTGGAGGTGGGAGAGGACATGGTAAAGACCGGATGTGGAGGGCTGGTTGTGCGCGAGGATGCACCTGTGCCCTTTTTGGAAATGGACCTGACGCGCGTGCTGGAGTGGTGGCTCGGGGCCGACGGAGGCCGGCTGCGCGTGCGACTTATACCTGAGCGCAAGGCTCAAGTCCCGGGCAAAGAGGAGAGGTACTCAGCCGCCATCCGGGCATCAGACGCCCAACTGTTTCTACAGATCTCCTCCAGTGGTAAGTACATACTTTACCACAATAATAACTAGTCTTATAATTGTTGATTGATTGATTGATTGATTGATTGATTAGGGGCTGTTGAGATATTATGGCACAAGATAAAACAGGAGAGATATAATGCCTGTTAATCAATTTCTTCTTCTTCTTCTTCTTCTTCTTCTTCTTATTATTATTATTATTATTATTATTATTATTATTATTCTTTTTCTTATTATTAATGATAATAGTACTACTAAAAACAATAGCATCAGCATCAACAACTACAACAATAATAATAATAATAATAATAATAATAATAATAATAATAATAATAATAATAACATTTTTTTCTTTCTATAAACAGTATTTACTTTTACTCACACAGTAAGCAGCAAATGTAAGTGGATTGAAGGTGAACTGTGTAACCTGACATTCTATAATGCATGAATTAGGGTTGGGCAATATGATGTATGATATTGAGATTGTGATAGATCATGATTAATTCACACCTACTGCCTATCCAGCTTGTCATCAGGTGTCAGCAATTTATAACTCCATTGTTCTTTAACTTTAATAAGCATCTGCCTTGACTAATATTCTTGTGCAATTTATTGAATAATAGTTATATTTGAAATATGGGTTTATTTTTTAATGTTTTGTAGGCCAAGTCTCAGAAAACAAACAAACAGAAACCTCTACATATTATGATATACCGTATATTGTTTATTATGAAGATGGCATTGTATAATTTTTTGCTCATATCTCCTACCCCTAATAGTCCACTATACCTTAGGTTCAAACCTCAGCATCCAATCTTACACATATGCTTGTTTCCAAATGTAGTGTTTTTCAACTAAAAGACAGCAGCGCATTTGTATTGACAAAACACCAGACAAGGAGGCATTTTGCAAGTTCATGCTGATTCAGTTCAGCCCCTTTTACTGCTGTATGTCAGGCTTTATGCTTCTGTCTATAGACTGACTCAATGTTTGGTTGTTGCTGCTCAGTAACACCAGTTGTTTTTGCTCTGTTGCGCTTTATTGTAGCAGTTTAGCTGTGTGTGTGTGTGTGTGTGTGTGTGTATGTGAGTGTGTGTGTAGGAGTGCATTTCAAGGCATCTACAGTAATATTTCTGTGATCCCACAGTGCTTTTTTTCTTACATTGTAGATTGTGGCTATTTCTGGAGCACTGCTTGCTCTATTAGTTTTAACAGTGTGATTAGTACTCAAGGGTGAAATTCCTCTCCTTCGGCACTGTCAGATCAGTACTATTACCCAGTCGCTTTAGCGGATGTATTTACCTCAGAAGATGTGCAATGATTTCACCTGCTCACATGGATTATTTGATTATTTTGCTCTTCCTTCCTTTTGAAGGTATGAGACTTAATACCCAGGCTTCTATGTTAAGTTCCATTCACGGTTATGCGGTTGACTGATTTAGCATAAAAAAATGTACTTGCATTTATGCAGACCTGCAAGAGAGGCATTTCAAACATCTGCTGTAGTTGTACAAACTATATATTGCAAGTTCTATTAACTGGTCAGATCTAATAAGAAAAGAGAGTGCAACAGAAAATGATATAGCTAGATTAGAGATATACTACTACTACTACTACAACTACAACTACTACTACAACTACTACTACTACAATTACTACTACTACTACCCCTATGCTAGTGCAAATACTGTACGTTAGAGTCTAAGTATACAACCAGGATTTAATGCTGATAGTAAACCACTCAAGTCAAGTTTTTTGGTTGACTGCTGCTTCACCAATTACTGCTTTTGGTGAAGAGGTCAGTCTTCAGTTTTTGTTTTCCTCAGACAGCCAGAGGAAATTCATTCCACCACCTGGGGGTCAGTGCAGGGAAATCTTGATCCATATCTTGCTTTTACACTGAAGGGTGGTGGTTCATGTCAATCTGTTCTAGAGGCTCAAATGGAATGTTGTACCAAGCACGGGGGTTCAGTCTTTGCATTGCAGGCAAGCATCAATGAAGCCAATGGAGGAAATGCAGAAATGGGGTGATATGAGAGAGACTGAATATAAAGCATGCAGCCATATTCTGAATCGGTTGCAGGGCTCAGGTAGCATTCCAGTAACAACATGCAACCTCAATGTGCTTCTTGATGGTTCTAAGTGAATAAAGAAGAGAAAAGTTTTTAAACTTAGAGCCATGATCTGAACATTATGTATGCACTTCAGAATGCTCAATTGTATGGACATCAATTGGTTACACTATAGAGTTTTCCTTAACATTTCCTTAACCTAACACTTAATACATGCATCTAATGGAAAATAGAATACTCTTGGTATTGCACAGAGCAATCCTGCAAGATCAGGACATCACCATGTCGAAGGCTGTGAAGGCAAGCAGGTAACATTATTATCCCGAGGTTCCTGACAGACCTTGATATTTGTTGGGTTGAGGGATTTGTTAGGATGCCAAGAAGCTCTGCTGGAGGCAGCGATCCATAATCCAAACTAAAAAATTTTCAGGGCCATAGAACTATTTAATATGTAATAATTCGCTCCTGGTAAACACTTCTAGATCAGAAAGTAAACAGACGGGATGAATTAAAGCCAACACTTGAATGTTTTTCATCAGTGAGGTGGCCCATGGTACATAAACAGTACATAAACTGTTTCACGGATGCAATATGCTGAACGTCGTAACATATGGGAGTCGGAAAGCATTTGGATTCTGTAAATGCTGATTCTTTTTATTTTGGCTTTGCTAACAATCATGGTGAAATACACAATCTGCCAGGGTTAATGGAGTTATAGCCATAATCATATACAGTTTTACTCAGTAATGCAGTTACACCAGGGATGGCAGTAATTAACTATGAATCAGTATGAATCAAATGGTGTTTGGCACCATCCAGGGTTTGGTTTTGAGTCCGGGGCTGATCCTGTGGGTTTCCTCCCACATCCAAACAAACCTCACGCTGGTTTGTGTATTATACAATACCCCTATCTGTAAATAAATCTTTATAAGATGCATCTTTACGGTCCTGTAGTAGTTCAGCGTAAATTGCGAGATCTTGCGTTATTGTTTTCCTTATACACAAGGTTAACAACTATACTTAGCTAGCAAGACACTTCAAACTGATCCCTGATATCAGTTTCTGCTAGCTAAAGTTACATGAGCCTATAAAACTTCAAGGAACATCTTTAAGGTAACAAGAACACTGTCTATACTATCGATATTATACCATTTAACTTTATTATACTACTGATTATATGTCTGTGTCCAATTTTTTTTAACATGTTTTATTTTGCACTAGCAGGACACATTATTGTGCACTAGCAGGACACATCACACACTAGGGACAGTGTGTATAGAAATCTATCTATACAATAATTCTTTAACATATAGTTTATAAATTTCAGTAAACCTTGTTTAAAATTAATTAATTTATGCTAGACACATTCAAGGTACAATGAAGGCCCTTTGTACCATAGCGCTCTTGAATTCTCGAAACAGAAGGATTAAATTCTATTAACAGCATGGTTCTGACAGAAGTTCCCGCCTGTGACATGAATGCTTTTTTTTAATATTAATGCACTCCTTTTAATGCGTTATCATTTCTATAATAACAGCCAATTCCCAGGGACTTGATGAGACACGCTCCACATAATCTAAAGCTAATGATATTTTTAATAGATTTAAAAGAAGTCATTATTTAACAAAGAAAAAGTCTAACCTTTGATATAGTGAAGCTGTCTGTTTATGAAAGTTTTAAGGAAAGTCTCAGTTATAGTGTTCTCTAATGGTCTGGAAGTTTTTTTGGGGAACTGTGGGTAAGGAATTTGGGTTTTCACTGCAACATGGCAAGCTAGGTTTTGTAATTAAAGAAAGAGAGGCTGGTAAACGAGGGGGCACGGTGGCTTAGTGGTTAGCACGTTCGCCTCACACCTCCCGCCTGTGTGTGTGGAGTTTGCATGTCCTCTTCGTGCCTCGGGGGTTTCCTCCGGGTACTCCGGTTTCCTCCCCGGTCCAAAGACATGCATGGTACGTTGATTGGCATCTCTGGAAAATTGTCCGTAGTGTGTGATTGCGTGAGTGAATGAGAGTGTGTGTGCCCTGCGATGGGTTGGCACTCCATCCAGGGTGTATCCTGCCTTGATGCCCGATGACGCCTGAGATAGGCACAGGCTCCCCGTGACCCGAGGTAGTTCGGATAAGCTGTAGAAAATGAGTGAGTGTTTGAGAGTGAGGCTGGTAAACGAAGGACTGTTTGTCAGTGATAACAGGAAGTAGCTTGTCTTACTGAGGTTTTATAACATCACATATGACAGTTGAAAAACTTGAGAATAATAAATGACTAAATTAAACCCGTAAAAATAGTAATCATTGGCAAATAATCATTGTCATTTAAGATGAAGCACACACTAGGTAATGAATTCAATTTGGGTGGTAAATTTGACATATCCCAGTATCCCGGCATGGATTGTTTACACATCGTGCGCCAATCCTTATATATTATATTACATGTTGGCATGAAGTCACAAAAATATCCAGTGGGAGGAACCGGAGCTGAGCTGAAGCAGGCCAGGGGTTTATGACAGATGCATCAATAGTTTTCAGCAGAATAAAACATGTCATCTGTCAGATAGGAATGCAATAAAATGCAGCTCCTACTCAAAATTGACTGCAGTGTTGATTGGTGTGCAAGACTCAGGCTGTGAAACTCAAATAGCCACAGTTGTTGCATGAGTGGGCCTGGAGTTGGCACCCAGGGGATCGAGATCTTATGAACACAACTCTCTTTTTTCACTAAATAAAAGATAGTCGATAACACAGCTGGTTGGAACAGTTTATTCCTTACATTGCAGAGTTGTCAGCCAAACTTTAGCATCGTCTACACCAACCTACTCTAGTGTATTCTACTCTTCCCTCTCTAGGCCATTCATAATCTAACTTCGATGTCTTGCATTCGCTTGAATCTGCCTAAATGCCAGTCGTATTTGAATACTATCTGCTGTTACTTGGCTGTAAGCTGCAGATTGGGTTTCTGTCAGAGCCAAATGTGCCTTGGCTAGTGTTGCTGATGCGGCCTTGACTCCTTTGCCCCGAGCTGTGTTGTAGGATTCGGTTGCAATACATAAGCCTATTATGCCTGTTTGTGTGAGGCTTATGGAGAAAGTCACCGCTCTGTGAAAACAGTTGGGAGAAATGTTTGCTTGACATCAGCAGGCATAGCCAGAGCAATGATACGATTACAGTTTTCGAACAAAACGAGAAATGCAAATGACAACATCCGTATTTTTAGTTTATTGCAGGAGTTATCAGGTTTTGGACAGCAACCTGGATGTGGATCCTCCTGCACAGTATTTTAGAAGACTGAACTGTATACTTGAGACATCTAAACACATATAATCTTGTTCCAGATTCTCTGATGTAGCTTTAACTAATTCCAGGGGTTTATTAAATAATTTCTGTAAAGGTGATCAGACCAGGGGGCACGGTGGCTTAGTGGTTAGCACGTTCGCCTCACACCTCCAGGGTTGGGGGTTCGATTCCCGCCTCCGCCTTGTGTGTGTGGAGTTTGCATGTTCTCCCCATGCCTCAGGGGTTTCCTCCGGGAAGACATGCATGGTAGGTTGATTGGCATCTCTGGAAAAAAATGTCCGTAGTATGAGAGTGTGTGTGTGTGTGCCCTGTGATGGGTTGGCACTCCGTCCAGGGTGTATCCTGCCTTGATGCCCGATGACGCCTGAGATAGGCACAGGATCCCCGTGACCCGAGGTAGTCCGGATAAGCGGTAGAAAATGAGTGAGTGAGTGAGTGATCAGACCAGAGACTAGCTGAAAACTGATGTAAGTGAAGCTTTACATTCAATTTATTCGAATAACCCTGGATCAGATACTTATTTATAGGGACTATGTAAAGTTCTTATATATTATAGTGCCTCCTATTCTGTTCACACTGGTTTGGCAGAGAAAATGATTCATTTTGCAATTACACAACATGTCACAGTGCTATCTTCACAGCTCATCAACATATCTTTCTTTTGACCGTCTAAATAATGCTTTTGGTTTTGTTTGTTGATGACTTTCAGGCATGGACAAGGGTTTGTGTGTAAATGCAGGTTTATTAAATGGAGCAGAGGAAAGTGAAAGACTGTAAGGAACCCCCCGGAAGCTGATGCAGCAGAATCCATAAGCGGAGTTTATTTAACAAAAATACTTCAAGGCAGACAATTCAGAAATCAAAGGGCAGAATGTTGTCAGATCACGAGCACAGATCAAGAAACTGAAATAGACGATAGTGAGGCAAACAGATCCGACATACAAAATCCAAGCAGCAAGAAACGAGGACTAGATCACAGTCCATACAAAAACAGCTTGGTAGTCAAGATTGATAATACTACGCATCGGATAACAGCATGAACATGCTATTTAAAGGAGAAGAACCAGGAAGTGTCTTTTGACCCAGGGTGGTCTCAGTATTTTTTGAGGATGGCGCCCTCTGGCGGTTGGGACATGGGGCAAAGCAGGAGGAGTTGTAACAATGACAAAGTCAATGTAGAGATCAAAACCATGCAAGGGTTCAAGTGATGGTTAAAAGTTCATGTGTTGAGGAAAAAGGGCACTTTAACACAAAGCTCTGTATCACTGCGTGTGTTGTCCGTGCACATATATTATGTAAAGCTCATATCTGGGCTGTGATTAAATACACTTAAATATACAGGAATTCCTTTATTTAATATAGTTACATCAGCCATATCAGTTAGTATGCATACTGTGTGTATGTGTACAGGTACTATGTATACACACACTCACTATCCATTTTATTAGAAACATCCTTCACGTTCATGTAGTTATTTAATCAGCCAATCACATGGCAGCAGTGCAATGCAAAATGTTATGCAGGTACAGTACAGGTCAAGAACTTCAGTTAATGTTCACATCTAACATCAGAATGGGGAAAAAAGTGTGATCTCTGTGACTTTACCTGTGGCATGGCTGTTTGTGCCAGATGCACTGGTTTGAGTATTTCATAACCTGCTGATTTTCACACAACAGTCTCTGCACAGAATGGTGAAAAAGAAAAAAAAAGTGAATGACGGTTCTGTGGGTGGAAATGCATTGTTACTAAAGAGAGGTTAAAGGAAAATGGACAGATTGCTTTGAGCTCTCAGGAAGGATATACTTAGATACCCTTGCAGATGCAGCAAAGCATCTTAGCATACACAAAAAACGGAGATTTTGAGATGAATGAGTGACAACAGCAAAAGACCACGTCAGATTCCACTCCTCAGGAATCTGAGGCCATCATAGGCACACATCACTACGTCACTGAATCTGGACAATAAGTCCAAAAGCTGTATGAATGTGCCAATGTTTTTAATAAATTGGACGTTGATTGTATATATAGTGTGCATTTTTTACCAGTAGAGTAGGGTAGGTGAGTGCCTAAAACCTTAAAACCCTCAACTTTTTATTTTTATTATTATTAAACTCATTAAAAAAATTATTAATGTTATTAAATCAATGGTTAGTGGTGATTCAAGCAGTTAAGGCTCTGGGATGTTGATCGGGTTTTAAGTCCCAGCACTTCCAAGCTGCCACTCTTAGGCCCTCGAGCAAGGCCCCTAGCCCTCTCTGCTCCAGGGGCGCTGTATCATGGCTGACCCTGCATAACAACCACAACCGTCAAAGTTGGGATATGTGAAAAAAAGAATTTTACTGTGCTGTAACGTATATATGACAAAATAAAAGGCTTTTTCTTCTACTTCTTCTTCTTTTTCTTCTTTTTCTTCTTCTTCTTCTTCTTCTTAACTTAAAATCTTCAACACTTCATGAAGGATGGTCTTACTATTACTTTCAAATGAACTAGACTAGGCAAAGACCAGTGATTTGAAACAGGTGTGTGTGTGTGTGTGTGTGTATCTGAGATGATCAGATGATAAGCATTGTAAAATCAGGTGTTTACAGATATTTTTGATGTGATAACACTTCAGCGTTCTTCCTTGTTCTAGTCTTGTGGTTTGGATTCTTTTATGCAATGGTGGAATTTTACACTCACTGGCTGCTAGAATGCATTCCCGAATAATACAGAAATATTATTAGGGAATGTTAAAGAAACCTGAAGGGCATGTTGCTGTCTCATCGTGCGGTATGAGAGCTGTGTTATTTCGAAAAGAAAATATACCAAAGTTCTGAATGAAAGGAGTCCATTATATTTTTTTCATGCTACAATTGCTTGATATGTGAACCTGAAATTTATCAAAACCAAAATTTATCTTTGTTAAATAATGTGAAATTTAACTTGTCCTTTTCAATCACCAATGTTAGCAATGTGTGGAGTGGTTTTCTCTTTGGGTATGATGTTAACAATTGGGCTGGGCTCAGATTGAAAGCATCCAGCATTTTCTTTGTGATACAATGGAGCGAGAGGTCTGTCACCAACAATTGGCTCTTGACGCCTAACGCTTTTATTAATGAAACACTACTGCAAAATCGATAATGAGTAAAATGACAAGCAGTTCATTATCCATGCATTTCTTATCATTATTGGACGTTAGGCACCATAAATTTCTACTCCAGGACCTCACAAAATCCCATGGGAGAGAGACTTTGGAGATCAATATGTTTACTAAGCCAAATCTACTTCTGATAATCCTCACTTCCACGCACGCGATCGAACATCAGCTGAGAAGCCGTGCTTGGACTAAGTTATTTGTTCCAACAAGTTCCAACAATTAACAGCAGTAATTATGAGATTGTGCCGCTAAAAGTGTCAAAGACATTTTCAACTTTAAACTGATTAACACAGAAGAAACTGATTTAGTAAAAAATTATATATATATATATATATAATTATATATCTTAAGCATTTTCATCCATTTTTCCAGCAGTGTGAATTATTTACTTTAGGTACATGACGAGACATTATGTAGAATAACATTAAGTAAAAGCCAACATTTGCTAACACTGACATTTAAATACAGCCAACTGTCATTAACTGTCTTATTTCTCAGAGCTCACAGAGGCCTACAGGCAATGTAGTCTGTAACTATCTTATGTTTGGATAACTATGTCATCTGTGGTTAAATGTCTTCATTCATTCATTCATTCATTCATTCATTCATTCATCCATCTTCTACCGCTTATCTGAACCACCTCTTGTCACGGGGAGCCTGTGCCTCTCAGGCGTCATTGGGCATCAAGGCAGGATACACCCTGGACGGAGTGCCAACCCATCGCAGGGCACACACACGCACACACACACACACACACACACACTCATTCAATCACACACTAGGGACAATTTTCCAGAGATGCCAATCAACCTACCATGCATGTCTTTGGACCGGGGGAGGAAACCGGAGTACCCGGAGGAAACCCCCGAGGCACGGGGAGAACATGCAAACTCCACACACACAAGGTGGAGGCGGGAATCGAACCCGACCCTGGAGGTGTGAGGCGAAAGTGCTAACCACTAAGCCACCGTGCGCTCCGGTTAAATGTCTTCTCTCTGGATAACTATCTTGCTAGTTTGTGGCTAACTATCATATCTGTGGTTATGTATATCGTCTGTCGACAACCATCACGTCTGTGGTTAACTATTTAATCTGTGGCTAACACTCTCATCTGTAGATAACTCATCTCATCTGTCTTAATCGTAATACTGCATACATAACTAATAATCTGTATAGACCTGCAACACAGTTTACTTACCTACCTAATACTATGTAGGGTTACTATTCATATTAGAGCTATGCTAGATGAAGTTATGTCTAATTTTACCTTTAAATGTTATTTTATTTACAATATTTATTTTTCTCCTACTTTATTTCTAATGAGTTGTATTGTATGCATGCTGCTGGAACACTTAGTGTATCTTATTTTATCTTGCTGTGATTGACAGGGAGCAGAATGTATGCCATCCCTCCCACCTAGAGAACATAACCAATTTTTCTCTCTAGATTCTTTCAAGCTGTTAAAAAATATATTCCTTAAATGTATTTTTGATCATATTGACATTTTTATTACAGTCTTATGAACCACCATTTACTGTCACTACGATAAACCCCAGGATAAGAAATCCTGATTTATAACATAAAGCCAAAACCAGTGTGAGTCTTACTTTTAAAGATTTTTTTCAGGTATTAGTCTATCAGATGCCCTGATCCAGTGTTGAGTTATACACCATGCACCCAACAGGTTGATGTGACACTATGGCTTAAAGTCTGACATCTGTTACACTCTATGCTTAAATTAGAATTTGTACTTTGACCACCAGTAGACTTCAACTCATTAAATTGGCACTATGATGACTGTCCATGTCCATGGCATGTCTGCTTCACTTACTAATGAGCTGCTACTGACTTATTAAGCTTTGGTGTGTTTAAAAAATATCTATTCCTATTCATAGTTAGGAACAAAATGATCTGGAGGTTTGAAGACTTTTAGTTTTTGGTGAATGGGGATTGAATAGGTATGCTTTTTTTTCACTATATATTTTATATACTGTACACACACATATACACTCACTGGCCACTTTATTAGCTACACCTGTCCAACTGCTCGTTAACGCAAATTTCTAATCAGCCAATCACATGGCAGCAACTCAATGCATTTAGGCATGTAGACATGGTCAAGACGATCTGCTGCAGTTCAAACCGAGCGTCAGAATGGGGAAGAAAGGTGATTTAAGTGACTATGAACGTGGCATGGTTGTTGGTGCCCGACGGGCTGGTCTGAGTATTTCAGAAACTGCTGATCTACTGGGATTTTCACGCACAACCATCTCTAGGGTTTACAGAGAATGGTCCGAAAAAGAGAAAATATCCAGTGAGGGCAGTTCTGTGGGCGCAAATGCCTTGTTGATGCCAGAGGTCAGAGGAGAATGGCCAGACTGGTTCGAGCTGATAGAAAGGCAACAGTAACTCAAATAAACACTCGTTACAACCGAGGTACGCAGAAGAGCATCTCTGAACGCACAACATGTCGAACCTTGAGGCGGATGGGCTACAGCAGCAGAAGACCACACCGGTACTAGTAAGGTGTACCTAACAAAGTGGCCGGTGAGTGTGTGTGTGTGTATATGTATATATATATATATATAAATCTTCCCCAGAAAACAGATCAGGTCCTCTGGTTGGAAGTGCTGCCTATACATTTGGCACATTCCTCTCTACTAATTGCTGCAGTCCATCTCTTTTTATATGTTTGTCTCTTCCAAAGTTTGGAAAAAATATGTTTCTTTTGTTGTTTGCGCAGAAAGGTATGCTAAAGTAGTACTCGTGGCACTGTATCATTTTATCTCAGTAAGCTAGCTGTGATGTTTACCCTGCTTTTGCTAACTTCTGGGTTCTAAACCAGTCTGAAGATGAAACAACTGTGAACTGATCTAAAATCTAGATCTGTGATCTTATGAACTATCTATCTATTTAAATAAACCCAAGGTAAAAATCTACCAGAACTAGCAAACGTTTGTTAACATTAACATAATTGGCTAAGGCTAACCGAGCAGCTTATGTACTGCATACAACTCTTTCTTTTTTCTTCTCCCTTGTTTTTTTTTTTTATTGATACTGATTCGGGCTTGAAATATTTTTATATCTAAATCTTTAGACCTCAGAACATCTATACTCGTCTTTTTCCCCCAATTGTTCTTTTTTTAATCTTTTTTCTTGTTCCTCTTTCAGATTATTAATAAATAATAAATACATTTCTAAATCTATTCTTTTTTATTCTATTTATTTATTTATTTTTTTAATACATTTTCTTTAATGGCTTTGTGTTGCTAAATACTATAACACTTGAACCTTTTCAACTGAGGTGTAAACATTTTACTTAAAGCTAGAAAAAAAGCAACAGTGATTCTGAGATTTTGTGTAGCTGTAAATTGTCATCGCTTGACTTACCCCCAGTGAGCTGGAGCGGATTCGTTTTAACATAATTACAGCAATTCCGGCAATTTACTAACAACCCCCCACCCCCACCCCATGTAAGGCACACACTTTCCTCCTTCTTTATAGGGCTGTAATGTTTCCTCCCAGACATAGAAATATACAAATAAGTGAATTTTAAGTTGCCATAGGGACTGATCATTATCTATATACAATGCTAATATGTGTAGCTTCACTTTCAGGAAGTATTTGTGAAGAAGCTTAGCTTATTTACTTAAGCAACACATCTAAGTTAAAATTATTGCACAAAGATACAATGAATGAAGAATGAATTAATTCTTATGCTGTTCTGGATAAATGATATGATAAATGAAATGACATCACAGTGAATTTTGCAGGCTAAAGACAGTCATTTGTCGAACTATGTATTGAGTGTTTTTAGACTAGTACTACAGCATATAATTTTCTCTGATTCATCACAGTCAACACACACACAAGTAAATGTGTTGATGATTGATGTGTTGATGTCTGGACTGAGAGATGGATCGAGCAGAAAATTATTAGGATGCTAAAAGGTTTGTATATAATGTGATTAAGAAAAGAAATTCAAGAAATTGTATGTTCATTTAACAGTAACAAGTGATTTGGAGTGATTTAGATCATTAAAATCAGAGAGAGAAAAAAGTATGTCTGGTAAAAATAGTAAGATGCATAAATCTCACTTTAGAGGCAAAAAGAAAGCTGAGACACGTCTTAGTTTATTTAACACAGTGTTTTTGTAAATTGCACCGTTATACAGATTCAATCTGTGGAGTTTGAGTAACTGTAACGAGAGACTTGATTGCAAATAATGAACTTGACTAGCACAATTGTGTTATTAAGCATTGCTTTTATTGAATCTTTTTTCAAAATCCTCTGGTTCAATAACATGCACTTCAGCATGGTTTCTTCTTTGCGCAGCAGGTACTGTAGAATGGCCTCATAAGAAAGTCTTTTAAATTAACCTCGAATATCTACCATCTTTTAGCACTGTTATTCTTTCTATCGATCAGCCAAAAAGACAGAAAGCTTTAACAAAAGAATCGGCCTTCACGTCAACTTATGTATTGCACACTTTTGTGTTTCAGTGTTTATTAACAATCGTCTTTCCATGCTTATCAAAGAGCCTTGAAAACGCTTTCATTGCAGCCCTCAGTGGAGAATTAATTATCATTTCTAAAGACACTAAATCAGATGAAATGTAATTGCTGTCTCAATATTAGGGAAACGTTCTAATCATGTCCTCACATTAATCAGTTCAAGAAGGAAATATTCATTTTTACAAATGATTCGGTGATTTGGGTTGCAGTGCCCGGTGGGATCGTAAATCTTGAGACCAAAATGTTTCTGTTTGCATTCGTTTTTAGTTGAACACAGATTTTCATTACAAATGATATCAATAAAGGGGGGCACGGTGGCTTAGTGGTTAACACGTTCGCCTCACACCTCCAGGGTTGGGGGTTCGATTCCCGCCTCCACCTTGTGTGTGTGGAGTTTGCATTTTCTCCCGATCTCTGGAAAATTGGCCGTATTGTGTGATTGCGTGAGTAAATGAGAGGGTGTGTGTGTGCCCTGTGATGGGTTGGCACTCCATCCAGGGTGTATCCTGCCTTGATGCCCGATGACGCCCGAGATAGGCACAGGCTCCCCGTGACCCGAGTAGTTCTGATAAGCGGTAGAAAATGAATGAATGAATGAATGAATGATATCAACAACAACCTGAAAGAAAAGTAGAACATTGGAAATATTTACACTGATTTGTGATTGGCTCAATATTTGGTACGTCCTATTTTTAATTTATTGACAGTGTGCACTCTAGCTGACACAGATTCCCTAAGTTTGCATCAAACCTGATGATCCATGATAGAGCAAATCCATCGATGTGTCATCTGAACACATGCTTCAGTGGAAGGGATAAGACTCTCACGAAACCTGACCTTTTGTACAAAGTAATTAATATGATTACAGACAAATTTGGTCAAATCATATAGGCGAACATGGTCAAATTACAAATTTGGTTACATTTAAAAATAGGGACCAAAAGAAATTGAGCATCAATTTGAATAGTGAATAGTTAACATTTCTGTACATTTTCTGTACTTGTTAGAGAAGTTCCAAAATTTCAAAGCTTACTGTTTATTTTTATTTGTATCAACTTTTTTCTTGCTGGTAAGAAGGTTTGCTGTATTTATTTAACAGGTTGAGGCTTTTTAAGCATAGAATTAGCAAATTGTATTTATGTAGCATCCATAGGGCTTTGGTTATTTCTTTCAGTGTGCATAACACTGGACAGAACAGAGTAGCTAAAAGTTAGTTATGTTAAGGTCCACCCTTTTATAGAGAATTATACTTTTTGGTATATTAAGCTGCTTGTGTTTATGTGAGAGAGAAAGAAAGTGCAAGGGTAAGTGTGAGAGAGAAATATGCTCTGAGCTCATGGTGCAGCAAGGTGATCTCAGAGCTTTTAATGTACTCCTGTTGTGTGCTATAAGTAGGATCAGCACATTATTCATTGCAATGCAGAATGCCATTAATTATCACTCACCATAAAATGACTCTTCTGAGAAATATAATTATTTTACACAAGGACAGGACAATTATTGACTGCCGTTACACACCATATGCCTACATTAAGCATATGTTGTTTTTCAGTAATGTATTTTGTAAGGTCTGAAGTCTGTGCCAGAGGTCAGTGTGTCTTTCATACTCCCACTCCTCTTTAAAAAACAGAAGTGAAAGATAGAGATAGGCAAAGGTGTAAAAGGTTAAAGGTGTATATATCCTGCAGAATGTTTGACCAAACCCATTGCTCCTGCAGACACTCTTGGCCAATCCCATATACTCCTGCAGATACTCTTGATCAATCCCTCCTGTTCCCACAGACACTCTTGGCCAATCCCACTGCTCCTGCAGAATGTTGGACCAAACTCATTGCTCCTGCATACACTCTTGATCAATCCCATATACTCCTGCATACACTCTTGATCAATCCCATATACTCCTGCAGACACTCTTGGCCAATCCCATATACTCCTGCATACACTCTTGATCAATCCCATATACTCCTGCAGACACTCTTGGCCAATCCCATATACTCCTGCAGATACTCTTGGCCAATCCCATATACTCCTGCAGATACTCTTGATCAATCCCATATACTCCTGCAGATACTCTTGATCAATCCCATATACTCCTGCAGATACTCTTGATCAATCCCATATACTCCTGCAGATACTCTTGATCAATCCCATATACTCCTGCAGACACTCTTGATCAATCCCATATACTCCTGCAGATACTCTTGATCAATCCCATATACTCCTGCAGATACTCTTGATCAATCCCATATACTCCTGCAGATACTCTTGATCAATCCCATATACTCCTGCAGATACTCTTGATCAATCCCATATACTCCTGCAGATACTATTGATCAATCCCATATACTCCTGCAGACACTCTTGATCAATCCCATATACTCCTGCAGACACTCTTGATCAATCCCATATACTCCTGAAGATACTCTTGGCCAATCCCATATACTCCTGCAGACACTCTTGATCAATCCCATATACTCCTGCAGATACTCTTGATCAATCCCTCCTGTTCCCACTCACAGTCTTGACCAATCCCACTGCTCCTGCAGAATGTTGGACCAAACCCATTGCTCCTGCAGTCATTCATCTTAATGCCCCCAGATAATCTTTTATTTAATTCTAATTTATATTTAGATAATTACATTTATAATGTATATTTTATGAATTCATTATTTAATTTGTAATTCAATTATTTATTGCTCCGGCATAAACTATTCCCCCTCCTGCAGACTCTCTTCACCAATCCTCTCACTCTGACATATGCACTTTACCAATCCCAGCCACTCCTGCAGACACTCTTGACCAATACTTTTCCTCCCACTGACCTGCTCCTGCACGTGATTGATCAATCCCACTCACTTCTTGACCAACTGGCATGCCCCTACAGACAATCCTGACCAATTTTACTGTTCCTGCACAATTCCTGCCACAATCCCTCTTGCTCCCAGAGACAAACCTGACCAATAGGGACGCTATCGCACATAGTCTTGACCAATCCCACCCACTCCCACAGGCGTTCTTGTCTAATTCCACCTCCTCCTGTGGAAAGTTTGACGAATCCCACCCACTCCTGTAATTGTTATTTCGGATGAACCCATCCCCCATATCTTTGAACACAATTTGTTTCCCAGACAAATGAGTTATTTAAAACACTGGGAGGTGAATCGAGTAGTGAATCCAAGTTAATTATATTGTATTTACTTTGCTCCATAAGCTTCTTATCTGACTTCCCAATATTTAGTTGGGATCCACAGGATCTCCAGTCCCTTTAAGGTGAGCTAAATATTTGATACAATACAGATATCAGATTTCTCACGATTGGCCTTACCTTCGTGATATTGACGTCTTCTTGGTAACCAAGACAGTTTCCTAAAAGTTTCTGTTGCTAAGTTACACTAAATATCTGAGGCATGATGAGGCATGGACAAGCTGTGGACAATCTGTGTTCTTTTTCACATGCTGTGTTGTGTACACGTACATGTTTACAGCATAAAAATAAGTGAGTAGAATGGATCGGACAATCGTGAGCGTATATTTAAGGATGTCCTGATTTAATACTTAATATCACTTTTATCATTGACTGACATTTCTTAATCCAGGCTTTCACAGAGATAATAATTAATTCATAATTGTTCATGTACTGCTCACATTTTGCATTACCCAGTGTAACCCTGTCAGACTGCCATCCCTTCTTTCGAGATGGAAGATCACTTAAGGAATAATCTTAATGAGTTATGACTATAATGTCTTTCTTGACTGGTTACCGATTATGTTGTTGTTGCTGTTCTTTCGGCTGCTTCCTGTTCGAGGTTGCCACAGTGGATCATCTGGTCTGCATATTTGATCTGATCACTGATTATAATTATGAGAATATAATCTGGTTTAAGCTCTAGTTTTAGTAGTCAGAATTCAGAAAAGGCGTTTTTTTTTTCATGACGATAAAGACCTGTTATAAAAAAGTTAGTTGTTAAAAGATTATTTACTGTCCACAATATAATTTCTAGAATTTTTACACCTTGCTTTGCAACTATGCGTCTGTTAAAATAGAACATTTGTGTCGCTGTTTGTTTAGATTATTTGTGGTTAGCAAATGTTAGTTTAGTGGTTTGCGATCATCTGGGAAAGCATATGCTTCCAGCAGCTGCGAACTGTGCCTGCGGTGCCTGTTACTGGTTTTGTCGAGGGTACGTGACATGTGACTAATAATCACTGAAATGTAATAGCAGAAGGTCCAGCTGTGGGTCAAGGTGAGAGCATGTCGCTCATGGAGAGTGATGACTGTATGATATTAGACAGCTCAAGGTTGGAGAGAGAATGTCTCAAGGTTGGAGCTCTGAGAATCCTCTAAGAAACAATTAAGAACATCCATGTTGCCGGGAGTCATGTTCATTTATCTCCATAATATGTGACAGCGGAATGCACAATCATAACTTCTCTCACTGAGATTAGGCTCAGGATGATGAACTGACTCTCTAAGAGCCTTGTACTGTAAATGGAGTAGACTTTGGGAGAAGGGACACTTAATAAGAAGTGAGGGATTTCAGGTGAAACTTTTGGTTTCATAGTTTACAGTCTTTAATGTTGTTCTTTAGGCTGCTTTAGGTCCTTCCTGAGACAACTCTCACATTTGCATCTGTTTATAATTAATAATATAATGACCAGATGATCTGATTTTGAAATCATAACTGAGTCAGGTTCACTGACTCTTTTTTTAAAAAAAAAAATCTTTTTAAAAATAGTTTCCTTCCCATTCAAAGCATTTTTATGGATCCCATAGACGCCATTGGTTTGCTCGCCAATGCTATTTTGGTGATTTAAGAAAGCTACGAACCAGATGTAATTTTTTATTACATCATTTATTTAAAACATACACACACAATGGTTAAATGGAGTAAGGTGTAGAACGATGGCAGGGAGTAATGGAGTTGTCCAACTGGTGTGCACCAGAATATGCCCTTCAAGTGCAAAGTTAACACCTAACAGCTTGCGTAGGTCATCGGGTCAGAACTTACTTCTACACATCAATACACAAACCACACATCTATCCATGTGTAGTTCATCTCCTCAGGATGAGTGGCAGTGTGAGAGTGTGGAAGAGCTGCAAATATTTTGACAGAGTCAAACTTCTTTTCTCTTTAAGTCTGACTCTTGAGCATGAAGTGAAAATGATGGTCGAAATTCTGAGCATCAAGGCTGCTGCTCCACACTTGAGAGCACCGATTATTCCAGTTGAAATGTGGGGGCACAATTTCAAACTGTCAAGAAAGGGAACAACGTCTGCATTTGGTAGAAGAGAAAAAAAACATCATTCATTAGTTGTGCCTGTTTATTTACTGTCGATTCTTTCCTTTCACATGTTCATTCCTGCTGGAGAGTTTTAAGGGTTCTTCTAAGACGAATCACATTTTATTTGATTATTATTTACAGACAGACTCACAGGTAAAATAACCAATATTACTGCAAGTGGTGATTGCTTCTATTCGTTGGGCTAAAGATTACATGGCAGAATGTTTTCACAATTCAGGGGTAAAATTCGATGTTGCAGCCCCTTTTCGCTATGGATATTTTTTGAGTGCTCCCAAATAACTCATGATCAAAACTAACGCAATGTGTGGTGTTTCTATAGTAAAAAAGATTATACAAGATCTAGTGGGGGAAGTCGTGGCCGGGGGAGTCGTGACCTAATGGCTAGAGAGTTTGACTCCTAACCCTAAGGTTGTGGGTTCGAGTCTCGGGCCGGCCACGATTGAGGTGCCCTTGAGCAAGGCACAAAACCCCCCAAATGCTCCCTGGGCGCTGCAGCATAAATGGCTGCCCACTGCTCCGGGTGTGTGTTCACGGTGTGTGTGTGTGTGTGTGTTCGCTGCTGTGTGTGTGCACTTTGGATGGGTTAAATGCAGAGAACAAATTCTGAGTATAGGTCACCGTACTTAGCCGTATGTCACGTCACTTTTGTGTTGTGGAAGTTACACATTAAATGGATTAAACAATGTGGGTAATTGTTGATATGGTGAAATGTTCTGTGAGGAAACATTTATTTAGCATTTTTGTAAGGTGACTTATGCCTCAGAGTTCAGTGTCAGAGGTGATATTTTTTCATAAGCTATCACCCAGCTAGCTGAGTGAGTTAGACTAGCTAGTTGAGTAAACTTTAAAGTTCAGAAACAATTGCTGGTTTGTTTATATATGTGTGCTGCTACAACTTATACATAATGCTCAGGGTTATCTCTATAGGACATTTCTGCTAGCTAACATTGGCGGAAGAATGAAGTATAAATCAATCTAAGCATCTAGCTAACAAATTTACTGTACTTAAACTCTAACAGAATCTGTCTACCATTTGGCTACCATTGTCTATGTTTATACTGTTTGGTTTGTGTTCATGATGAAAGTAATAAAGTTTTAGGTAAAGAAATGGAATGCCAAAAAAGGAAAATCTGAACTAATCGAATGTAATGTTTCCATAGTAACAAAATGGACTTGTGTGGTGGATGTTGCACTTAAATGGATAAAAGAAATTTCAAGAAAGATGAAACAAACCTGGTGAGACTCTCTCACTCACTCATTTTCTACCGCTTATCCGAACTACCTCGGGTCACGGGGAGCCTGTGCCTATCTCAGTCATTGGGCATCAAGGCAGGATACACCCTGGACGGAGTGCCAACCTATCGCAGGGCACACACACACACTCATATTCACTCACGCACTCACACACTACGGACAATTTTCCAGAGATGCCAATCAACCTACCATGCATGTCTTTGGACCTGGGGAGGAAACTGGAGTACCCAGAGGAAACCCCCGAGGCACGGGGAGAACATGCAAACTCCACACACACACACAAGGTGGAGGCGGGAATCGAACCCCCAACCCTGGAGGTGTGAGGCGAACGTGCTAACCACTAAGCCACCGTGCCCGACTATCGATGATATTTATATGCTATGGCATATGTTTCATGGAGATCCCGTAGTATTAAATCTAAATATAAATAGATAAAATGTTATTGAGTAAAGAAACATGCATAATTCTAGCTACTGTGTAGTTTTCTGTGAGATGTTTACGTAATATTTTTGGAAGGAGTCTCCATTGTTAGTACTTTGTTACAGTTTGATTTCCTACATACACAGTGCAATTTTTTTTCTTTTTAACGTGAACAGTGTTTAAATGAGACTAAATGAGGGAAGGGTTGAATAGCTGCTGTAATGTGTATGACAGAATGAGCTGTAAATGCCATTGAGGTTCCACAGCATTATCTTTTATACATTATCTACTGTATACAGCCTTTATGACGAATTTATTTTTTATTTTCATACATCGCTTGTCTAATCCATTTGTAGATGCTGCATCAGTCCTCATTTCGGTCTCTGCCCAAATGTACGTTACTTTGACCCTCTTGGACAGACCAGTGACTAGGCCGCATTCATCTTGTTCAGACATTTCCTGACCTGCCAGGTCATTCTGTGTGGTGTGAAAGAGAACAGAAATAGAGGACAGAGTGTTATGGATGGAACTGGCAGTGTGACTGGAAAGAAAGGCTTTTTTTTTTATCAATTCGGTTGGCAATATTGTTGTTGATGGCTCAGCAGCGTTTAGTGTTAATACAAAAAGAATTGCTGACCCTGAGAGATGTGATGATATATTCAGCATTCCTTGCACCAGCAACACAGAGGACCAAATTGGAGTGGAATGGACAGACAGCTTGACACTCAACAATCCCTCTTTTCTCCTCTGAGTCTATTATTAGGTGTGTGTGTGTATATATATATATATATATATATATATATATATATATATATATATATATATATATATATTGGAAGACCTCAATAATTGTTGCCTTGGTTATCTGTGCAGTAGACAGGTGGATTAAAAGGGAAAATTAATTAATGAAAAATAAGACTATGCAAACCCTGGAACTGGCTAAATAGTAAGTGATTTACAAAGTAAGGAATACAATATGATAGGTTATGTTTATTATGTTATAAATTATAAATTATGTTTCATTTTTAAGCTAATTAAAAGACATTATGTGCAGTAATCAGTTTCAAGACAGAAGCTGAAATTCCAAACATCAGGTGCTAAATAGCAGAGATGATATGAGTCAGATGTCCTGGCCCATTTTATCAGATATCTACAATTTTAAATGCAAGAATTTTAGAATCGCTTAGCCTTTCAGAATAGTGGAAACAGAACAGGTAAGCCATCAGCTAGCTAGCTGAGTGAGCTTGACTAACTAGCATGAACTTTTCACATTTTGCTGGTTGTGTTGTATATCTTAATGCTGCTACAACCTACTGTATGTGTATCGCTCAGGAAAATCTTTATTGCTAGCTAGATAACTTTTGAGCAGGGAAGATGTATAAGTTGACATAAACTTGCTAGCTCACTTGCAGTCTAGCTAACAAACCTACCAAAAATCCTAGCAGTATTTGATCAAGTTAGGCTAGTATTTGTGTGACATTGACAATGACATTTGTCATGGTTTTCATAACAATTAGGAAAGAAAATAGAGCCTTTTCAGAATGTGTATAAAATTGTAAGGTAATTACTTTTTTTAAGTTAAGTTTAAGTTACTTGTAATTAACCACTAATTTTACTTTAACTCAAGGAAATTATCAGTACAGTATCAGTACTTTTACACAAAGCAGTACGATTTTGGTACTTTCCATGGGAAACAACACAAATCACTAGTTGATTTAGGCAGACACGCAAAAACAGAGAACATATGCTAATTTGCAACTGAAAGATGCAATCCTCCCTAGAGGTTTATGGGTATTATCATGTTTTTACAAAAGCAACCTTTAATAAATAAAAACTATATAGTGCACTAGGGAAAGAGGGTGATCATGTGATTTGAGAATTTGCAGACATACAGATAAAAGTTAAAGATGAGTTCAGGTTACTTGGTCAGAAATAACATTAACAAAATGAGTCTTTATGTAGACTAAAGAATCGTGTGACAAAATTGGTTCTTGAATCTCCTCACAATATAGAGCAGAAAAAATGAGTCAATGAATAGAGTGTAAAATGGAACAAAATTTGACATGGATTCCTAGAATCTTTTTTATTCCATACAGCAGCTCAGAAATGTGTCCAGACTGCAGCTCTTCAGCATGTCACATAGGACAGTGGTTCTTTTTTATAGCCTGACTCACTGGACCAGATTGTAAGTGGCTGTTTTCTGGTCTAGCAATTGGACCCCATAGACGAGACAGTAGAAACTTATTGGCTGGACATGGAGAAGTGAGCGATGGATAATGAGTGTGGGGAATAGGGGCTGTTTTCCTGACAACTGGAGACCTGACAGCCCCTTTGATCAGCCCATATGCACTTCTCACCACATGCTAGCTGTGCCGCTGGCTGCTGAGGTAAAATCAAAGCCTGATCCAAGCCGCCGTTCAACAGGTTTCCTCCGAACATTTGACTGAGAGTATATCACTGAGTCCAACTGTGTTCTCATATGAAAAGTGACAGTGTCACTTAGGTGCTACCCAGATTGAGGCAGCAACTCACTTGTTCTGAAAGTATTATTAAGATTCCTAGCATTTAGAATCAACAGGAAATCGAATGAATCGCATGTACAGGTTTGGGAGGAAGATGCCATATGGGAGATACACTCTGTTGCCATGCTTTGCTTGCATTGAGTGGTTATGCAGTAGCCCCCAAGTCATCCGTCTCGTCCCGCTTTACTGCTTTAGTATTGAGCAGAGCTCAATCAGATGCCTGACGAATGCCAGCTTCGCACTGGAGAGGCCATAAAAAAACAAACACACCAAAGGGAAAGGCACAATTAATGACCGTGGCCAGTCATGGAGGCTACCTCCTGCTCTTACTCTGATTAAACAGGGACCATCATAGGGGAAGAGGCCATTAGAGATTGATTGTATTGACTTTATAGCTATCACTTGAGAAAGACATGGTGCCCTGCATTTACTCCACTCTCCCTCTTCATGTCCACACCTTTTTTCTGTGAGAATGGCCTCGACCATTTACCAGCCTGTTTTGCTGGACTGGACAATGCAGTCTGGCTAATATAAGCTCTTAGTGTGGACAAGGACCACCAAATCCAATGAGTTGTGAATCTGCTTTATAAGGAAAGCACTAAGCAACAGTTAGTTGCTAAGGAGCCAGTCAACTGCAGTTATACATGTGTAGGAGCCCCAGTTCATACTGAGAAACAAAAGGTCAGTCAAAAATAAGTATTTGCAAATCCTGTAAAGAGACTTAAGAAGGTTTAAAAGGGGATAATTGTGTGTGGGTGTCATTAATTTGAAGCGTATAAGCTTGGTTGCCACAATTTAATGCCTAGGACAAACATATGTAATGCTTTTATTTATTTGTTTTTTTGTTGTCATACTATTATTCCTAAAACCATTGTGAAATTTTGGAGTGTAGCTATGAGAATTTTTACATTCAACCACAAGAGCATTAGTGAGGACAGGCACTGACTTTGGCGTTCCAGTTCATCCTAATGGTGTTCAGTGAGTTTGAGGTCAGGGCTCGGTTGAACCTACTTGAGTTCTTCCACTCCAACCTTGACAAATCATGTCTTCAAGCACTTTATATTGTGCACATTCCAACATCTTCATCCTGGAACAGGTTTTGTCCTCTCAGTTTGAGTGACGAAAAACTGTAATGCTCCAACATACAAAGTCCTCCTATAAAATTGTGTCCCTCTAATTTTGTGGCAGAACTTTGGGGAAGACCTGGGTGTGATGTTTATACAGTATACATGGAAAGTATACTTAGTCTAAGCAATATTAAGTCCAACACAAAGCTGTTGGGCAAGCTTACTTTCCTGCTATAATTAACAAGGTTCTTGCAGTTAAACACATTCAGAGGGAATAATGATGCCAAACAGGCTCAGATATATTTTATGTATGATGTGAACAGAGAACACCGAATCTCACAGCTGAAATAATAACCATTTGTAAGGTGTGAAATTAGGAGGCAGGATGCATATACAGATCCCTGGCAGGTTTTATTAGGATTAAAACAATAATCATAGTCATAGTGTATAGTGGAGCTTACAGAACAGTAAGCAACAATAAAATAGGATAACCTTCTTTACCCAAATGGGATAATCAAAGTTAAAATTATGCAGGAGAAAACAGCTGGATTGTATAAGAACAGAAAATGAAGGCTTGGAACTTCACAATACAACAATGTAGTAAAAGAGCAACAAAACACAAAAGCTAAAGGATCTAAATAGACACACTAATTAAGGACTAATGCGTGACAAAGAACAAGCACAAGCAGCAATCACTGTATTTGGCCTGTGCCATTAGCTAAGATGGGGAATTCATGATATCAGAGCCAGACTTGCTGACTTTTCTAAACCTCACAAGCATTGAACATACATGTTAAATTCATCTGTATTAACATACACTACTTAACTAGCAAAGATATTAATTACATTTCTTTAGCTGCAACTTTTTAGTCTACTCAGTCAAGGTAAGAAAAAAAAAGAGGTTAGATAAGTTGGCTGAGTAACTAATGCATTTAGGATTTGCTTCTCAACTTTGATGTCACATAATAGTGGTTAAAATAGCAATTAAAAGGGGAATTTGTTTAAAAAGAATTTTTACAGCAAATGTAGAAAAAGTTACTAAGGTGATAATGCAAAATAACTTTAGGCACAGTATGTCCAACGAATAGGACAGAGTATAGTGGGGACAGAGATGTCAGAAAGAAGGGTGGCAGATTAAACTATGATGATCCAAAAGCTGTTCAGAGGATATTAAAATTAGTGTGTGGTATAAATTCAATATCAGTAATAGGAGGCCTGGGCTGCAGTTCTAGTTCACACTAAGTATATTCAATGGTCTTGCTCTGTCCAGAGTAGAGGCTGACATTTTTTCGGGATTCTCGGGGGTGGGATGGGAAAGAAAATCACGATTAATCACGTGACTGGAACGGGACAGGAAAAAATGTCGGAGGGAGTGGGCGGGACCGGGAATACACAAATATACCTTTGATATAAATAAAAATATAATCTGTTTGCTTTGGTATGGCTGGTTAAATTAATGATGTGCTCCACACACCCATGACACTTGGTGGCAGTAATGTATGCCAACCACCAATAATATAAGAGAAGGCGTCTTCCCCATGCACTCTCTAGAAGCCGTGAAAATTAAAAATGGAGTCGGACCCGAAACTCACACTGCAATGTCGGGCTCACTTCTAGAGGCTGATATTTTTTCGGGATTCCCGCGGGTCACGGGAGTGGGAGGGAATGGGAGTCATTTTTCTGGGATTGGGATGGGACGGGAATTTTTTTTTGGGAGTGGAAAATCCACTCCCATGTCACCCTCTAGTCCAGAGTTCTTCCAAACTTCCAAACAGTGTCTTCATGGATCTTGCTATGTGCTCAGAAGCATCATCATGCTGGGAAAATGTGGATCTGTTCATTTCAGTGAAGAGAAATTGTACAGCTATTGCAATTAATGGCATCCTATACCTATATTGTGCCTTACCAAATTTGTCACAACAATTTGGTGAAGAACCATATGTTGGTGTAATGCTCAAGTGTCCACATACTTAATACTTTACATATCTAATAGAAAGAACATTCCATGTCCACATACTTAAAGTACTTAAAGTCCACAATCTGTATTCTGATGTTTGAAAAAGTTATAAGATTTTATTCTACAATTCCATTATATGTCATTTGAACATCTGTTATTCCTCCCAGTTAGAGTGAGGTGTTACAGGTGATAACATGGTATTTAAACTACAGGACATTCAAAATGACCCGGATGATTGAAAGCCTCCCATGACAATAAAGTACACAGTGCAAGTGTACTAAGTGTCTTAATTACTCTACTAGGAGTACTAAATCTACTCAGAGTATCAATTATTTACAGTTTAAAGGGCAATCAGAATGAAATTAAATTACAGTAGGCATTAAAATTAAATAAATCATTTCTATATCCATTATGCAACAAAGGATAGTAGAGTCATTTAAAAAGGATTAAAAGTGTTTCACTATAAACAGTTAAATACAAAATAAGGGTTATATAATTTTAACAAATGTACTGGTATATATTTTAGTATTAGAGATGCATAATTAATATGCATACAATAAAATAATATTTCAAAATATAAGCACTTCATTTTTATAATAATTTCGTGGCTGTTTTAAATTTCATTTAAGCCAATTATTTCTAAATAAATAATTCATTTCTACCGTCACCCTGTTCTGTGTATCATGTCATTCTCATTGCTTTTGGTTTGTGATATTGATTTGAGCTAGACATTCCTCTGTATATGATCCGCTGACCTCTGATAAAATCACTGTCAGCGTGTTTGATGTGATGATAAGCTTTGATTAACAATGCTCTGTGAATTGAACAGAGCTGCCATGGCTGATGACAGATGCCTGAGAATAGTGAGTGGACAACCTGCACAAGAGGCTCTGAGGGACGGGGCAGGATTTGCACATCGATCCACAGCCAAGCTTCTCACTGACCAGGCTTATTTAAATAAATGGCAATGATTTGCTCTGTAGACACATGCCATAGTGGGTCACTGTCTCTAGAGGGAGATGAGCAGGGTCAGGACTCCTAAAGGCCATCTGTACGTGAACAAGACTAATGATTAGCATTAAGAATGACAGATGAAAAGGGAGAGGATGCGCTCAAGAGAATGAGAACTATAGTCAGTGAACTGAGACAGTGAGAAAGGGCACTCACTGCTTGATCAGGACATAGAGCCTATTGTGATTTGTCCAAACAACTTTTAACATTTTAATGGAAGGTAATTGGGATGAGAGACCTGTGAGAACTGTGAGAACAGGTCTGAATCAATAGATCCCTTTCTAGTCTTTCTTTTTTTCCCCCCTCACTGAAGTCTCATTAAAAGCACATTTTCACTTTCCTGGTAAATGTAGAAATGCAGGTACTCTTTATTAGGAAGACCAGTACATCTGCACATTCCCGCAGCTAGCTAATTAGCCAATCATGCGGCAGCAGCACAACGTTTAACATCCTGTAGATACAGGTCAAAGCGTTCAGTTAAGGTTCACATCAAACCTGAAAATGCAGGAAAAAATGGGATCTCAATTACTATGCACATAAGACATGCATGGTAGGTTGATTGGCATCTCTGGAAAATTGTCCCTAGTGTGTGATTGCGTGAGTGAATGAGTGTGTGTGTGTGCCCTGCGATGGGTTGGCACTCCATCCAGGGTGTATCCTGCCTTGATGCCCAATGACGCCTGAGATAGGCACAGGCTCCCCGTGACCCGAGGTAGTTCGGATAAGCGGTAGAAGATGAATAATGAATGAATATTTATGCAATTTATTTTATCTATTTTGTGCCTGTAACGTTTCACCTGGAATATGGTGGACTTCCATGCCTAAAATTATATGAATTATAATATAATATAATATAATATAATATAATATAATATAATATAATATAATATAATATATACAAGCAGAGGAAGATCAAGTGCTAATTTGTTTTGCTAGCTTTTTAGTCTGTTTTGGTTGTCTAGGCTAAAGGATGGTGGTTAATACAACATATAGCATATGCAAATCTTGCTAGTTAAATAATCGCTCAGTAATACAGACTAAGGAATCAGTTGTTTCATATTATTATCTTCATCTATAAATGTATTTAGCTTCATGTTTGTATCCTTGAGAAAAAATTATTTACCAGTATTTTGGCTGTAAGCTGTAGTGACCTCACATTATGTGTGAAAGAAGAACACATCTGGCTAATGTTTATTTTTGCTAAACATATTTTTTTAACTGAGGCAATTTTGTTTTTCAGTAGTAAAGAGTAAGGAGTAGCATTAAAAGTGCTGCTACTGTATCAATAATTCACTTAAATTATTGTTAAAATTGGTGCATAACTAAAATATTTATGCTGTAGTGAATATCACCTTGATTATCAGTATATACATCATTATATCTATCTATATATATTATCTCTCTCTCTCTCTCTATATATATATATATATATATATATATATATATATATATATATATATATATATATATCGTTGTTGTCGGGCGGAAACCTCGTATGTCCAAATTTGGTCAATTTCATATTTTTTTACATATCGATGCTATTGGTCAGTCCCCACGTGGGTCTGTTATTTTTACAAGTTATTAACCAATCTAAAGTCTTGAAAATAGCTTGAGCGCAAATCTCATAACTCCATTGGACACTTCAACTGTCCACCTCTTCCTCACTCCGCGGGAGAGCTTCGCGGCATATTTCTCCTCAAGAAGAGTCGCAACGAATCAACACGTCTTCTGAGGTAAATGTCTTCAAAACACTGGGCTCAAAGAAAAAAAAATCTTGACCCCCGCTAGTTCTGGTGCTCGTCTGAGGACAGGAATTTAGCGCAAGACAATCCACTGCAACGCGGACTAAACCCTGTGCATTGCAGATAAAGTAAGGAGTTTTTTTAATTTCCTGAAAAATAACGGTTTTGGAGATACGAGGATTCCGCCCGACAGAGACACTATATATATATATATATATATATATATATATATATATATATATATATATATATATATATATATACGTCATTATATGTATATTAACAATATATAAAAAAAGGTAATGCTAGCTGACTAGCCAAATACAATTGAGATTTGAGTAGCTCACTAGGATTGGTAGCTAGCAAGCAGCTCAAGCTAACTAATCAGAGCTCACTCAGCTAGCTAATGGTAGCGCACTTAGCTAACTAAAGGCAGCTCACTCAGCTAGCTAACTGGAGCTCCCTCAGCTAGCTCATGGCAGTTCACTCTGCTAACTAATGACACCTTGCTCAGCTAGCTAATGGCAGCTCACTCAGCTAACTAATTGCAGCTTACTCATTTAGCTAATCGCATTTCACTCAGCTAGCTAATGGCAGCTCAACCAGCTAGCTAATAGACTTACCTGTACATGTTTCACTGGCATACAGTTTGATCTACTGTGAGATGCTAATATCACTACAGGTGTTTGCACACTGAATCAATGCGGTTTCTTTAAAGCGGTTAATTTGACTGCATTTTTAAACAATTTACATTTTACATGCTGTCTTTCACTTGTCTTACAGTCTAAAATGCATTTATTTAAAACAAAAATAAATGAAGCAAAAATAAACCATATACGTAAACTATGGCTTAATGGTACTCAAAAAGCAACATTGCAGTGGACCATGTACTCTATTGTAATAGCGTGCATGTAGTTTGTTACTTCCCACCTTTTGCAACTACTAATAAAAAAAAAATAATATTCAAGGCATAAAATCAGATTATCCCAGATACCCAGGCTACTGATCTGTCCAGACCTGATATACTACTTGATTAGCACACTAAGGCTGCAGCTGTGGCAATAGAAAGCTGAGTATGCAGGCTATTAATACACCCAATTCTTGTTTTGGATGGCTCTCTGCTCTCAGCTAGGCAATATCAATATTTTGTCCAGCAAAAGCAAGGATTCTGACGCATCTGCCTCCAGTTTCTGGCTATACCTGACTGGATAATGCACCTGTGGCCCACTGGTAGTTATAACACCAGGACAGTCCGAAATGATGAAGATTCCTTCTTCTATTCAATCATTTAATCATCTGTCTCTGAAGTTTGTTTTGAGGAGTTTATATACCACATTTGGCTTAAAGGGCTCCCTCATCCATCACCAGCAATTTCCATATGGTTTGCAAATTTATGCTCCTGAAAACAGAGGAAACAACTGGCCATGTAATGAGTTCTCAAGCCCTGTGGTGGTCACCATAAAACTGATTGTAGTTCCTCATTGTAACTAATTCCTTTGTCAAATCCTTTCTATCTAAATTCTACTCAAAGTGTAATTTAGCTTGTCTTTTATTAGAGTAATGACTTCCATATCCCATGGGCAGCCAACCAGCTCAATCAGTACGGCACATTTGACAATGCTCTGGGGAAAAACGACTGGCAGAAAAACATATTCTGGTTCTCCTGATGATTTAAAGTGCCTTTCATTGGCTTAATTTCCTTCATTATTGCTTCACCTCTGTGTAGGATCCGGTAAAAGACTCAATGCATTAATTTATTTTTCTTGCATGTTGTCATGGATTTGCTCCTTCAAAGTCATTACAGAAAAGCTTGAAAGTAAAATCAACAACTTAAGAGCAGTTAATTAGAATACAGTTAACAAACAGTTGAACAAGTGAATAAATTGAGGCAATGCGATGAGATTTGGAGGCTACTAGTGGCACAATCTCTCATATCAGAAATAGACAAGTTCTCCAGTGTGTCTGTCTTTGCTTTGTCTCGCCAATGGTCTGTTTCCTAATGTGTTCACTTGTATCATGTCAGTTTGGATTGAATTGTCCCCATAATCCTTTGGTTTGAAGATTTTTAGTTGATGTTCTTGTCTGAGACTTATCTTCCGTTCTTATCTCTGGTTTATGCTTTTCCCAGCTGTGCCTGCCTTTTCATGTATGGATTTCATTTGTTTTTTGTTACCAACCTGTGCTCTGACATCCTCGAATGATTTTGATGACAATGTTTTAATAAAGCACTTAATAAAGAATTTGCTGAGGTTGTACACTTGACATCCATATTTCCTTTCTCAGGTTCCTGTTGCTACAGTGAATTAAGTCTGTATTAATCACTTCATGGCCATGATGTGGATCTCCTACAGCCTCAATATATTTATGCATAACTACACTTTTTTCAAATAACTAAAAATAAAGAATACATTAAAAATAAAAACAGGGAACAATGATCTATTTATTTTCACACCATGTCTAGAAGGTGAAACGCTGGAATTTGTGTCACTATGTTTACAATGTTCACAACCTTTGTCAACCATACTGTATATAAACACCCTAATTAAGCAACTCCTGTTCGAATTTCCTAATGATACCATTCACCCCCTCTGCATCAGTACTATTTCACATCCCAAACATCGAAGGGCTAATGATCATTTGCAGAATGCTATACGCCCCAAGTCAGCCTTTATAGAATATTATAGTGTGAAAGACCCATCGCTGCTCCACCGTGTGTGACATAAATTACCTGTTGAATAGAACAAGGCTCTCAGTGCTAAAAGGTCATAAACTCGGATCATTAAACTTGTCCACTTGACTTTGCCTTTCTGTCAGGCACGAAGAAAAAGCAGCATGGGCTCCACAAAGCTTATAGCTGCAATAACTATATTATATTTTATATTTCTTTAAGCAACACAACATTATAGCACACACGCACAAACACAAACACACACACACACACACACACAGGCAGTATAATTGCATACTTTATTTATTACAGGATCATTAGACTTTATGTTCTGTTCACTGCATAAACACGGCCCACTGTTGATTTTAGAACATTGTAATTGCAAATTTTATATCAGTATCCAGTAAACCAACATATCATCTTTATTTTAATAAGTTGAAATGGTCTTGGATCTATTTGTGCAAACAAACAATTAAATGCCCTCGTGCAGTCTAAACGTTGGATGTAACGTGTCACAATTGCTGAATTGCTGTTCTTCAATTCAATTCAATTCAATTTTATTTGTATAGCATTTTTAACAATGGACATTGTCTCAAAGCAGCTTTGCAGAACATAACAAACATAATACAAATAGTTTAATATTATAGAAATATTATTATAATATACTGTAATAATAATGTGACTGAGGAGGCTGTAGTAAGGAAGAACTGCCTTAGTTGGAAAATGAAGAAACCTTGAAAGGAACCCATCCTCGTTTAGGTGACACTGGGGGGTGTGATTACAAATTGTTATAAACACCAGATAGGGTTATTATAAATAATGTCTTTTCTACAGTCAGATACAGTCTGACAATTATGTATTGATTAGGAGGTTTTTGTTCTCAAAGACATCATGTATTTAGCATTTCCCCTTTGAATGCCAAAATCCTCACGAAGTGGTATCCAACTGGAGCTGGTACATCTCTAGATACCCCAGGATCCTTATGTGGTTGTGCCACAGTATTGCTGAAAGTCTGTAGGTCCTTGCTTTGTACCACAGGTCATGTTTATTCACTCACAATGTCATGACACAGGTTTGGGCCAAAAAAATACCAAAAACAAGTATTTTTCCACTTTTAGTAAAAAATTACTCATTGTGTATTAAACAGGACAAAACACCTATCCAATCACTCCCCGTATGCTATAATGTGGACAAATCAAGTCAATTCAAGAAGTTTCACCAGGACCCTGGTGCTACTGTACATAAAACAACACAGAGCTAACTAGTGCAAACAGTGTGAGACAAAAGACAATACAAAAATACTACAGGACAGAACCACAAAATAGTGCAAACAAGTGTGCATTCTGTATATTACACAAACAGAGGATTCTGAAAAAAGAGAGTTCTTGTGAAAGTACGCCAGATGAGGTATTGAAGTGTGGTGTGCAAAACGGCAATCGAGGGAACGTGTTAGTGTTGTTAAAGTGAATAAAGTGACGTTAGTGTTGGTGTATGCATTCCTTAAAGTCTGAACTTCAGCATTAATACATCATAAGCAATGTTGACAAAGCATAAAGTTAAACATTCATTCATTCATTCATCTTCTACCGCTTATCCGAACTACCTCGGGTCACGGGGAGCCTGTGCCTATCTCAGGGCATCAAGGCAGGATACACCCTGGACGGAGTGCCAACCCATCGCAGGGCACACATACACACTCTCATTCACTTAAAGTTAAACATAATTATTAAAAATAAGATGTTAGTGCACGGGTTACTGGTTTTATAGAATTAAAGCAGTGTATTTACTGATGTTTATTTCATCCAAGACTGAAATAAATCTATATAAATCTAAATCTATCTATCTATCTATCTATCTATCTATCTATCTATCTATCTATCTATCTATCTATCTATCTATCTATCTATCTATCTATCTATCTATCTATCTATCTATCTATCTATCTATCTATCTATCTATCTATCTATCTATCTATCTATCTATCTATCTATCTATGCATACATAAAAAGTTGAAATTCTCCCAAAAAAACAAATTTTCAACTTTCTTATCCAGTCCAGAATTTATTTCATCAGGAAACACTCAGTTCTTTTATTTATTTCAGATCTTTCTACTTGGAGTAGGTCAAGGATTTGAATTAGATTGTGCCGCACTCCCTTCCTTCCTTTTTTTTTTCTCCTTTATTTTGCTGAGCTCTCTTTTCAACTCCTTTATAATTCATAGAAACAGGAATGTACCTTTTCATTCATCTGCAGATCCAGCTTTTTCATTTAGAGCGCTGCATCACAAATCTGCTTTTCTGTCCTGCTTTATCAACTTTCACCAGATGATAAATTTATACACCGAATCCTACGTTGTTGTGATTTCTTGGCAATGTGTTCAGAGTGATGTAATCAGAGTAAGGTGAGAGGTATCGGGAATATTATTTACCGCATTAGATAAGCGAACATGATTGTCAGCATTAATCTACCTTAAGCAATACTGACATAGTCATTAACTCTTTTATTAATTGATATTTGATTATATAATGAACTAAATAATCTGTGTACGGAACATCTGTCTTATTCTGTTTTATTCTGTTCAGGAGTAAAATAAATAATGCATTAATTAATATATGATATTCATTATTATTAACTGCTTAACACATTAATCATTATTAATGAATAATTGTTACTATTTTGTGTGTAAGACTGAATGCTGAGTTCCAATATTTATTAAATAACCCAGAAATGCTTGCAAACCAGTAACATGGGCACGAGAATGTCTAAAAGGGAAAATTTCAAGCATTGAATTTTTGCTCCAATTTAAAACTTATTTAAAAACTAAAAAATTCAATTTATCAGCAACATTGATGTCGGATTAATTTTTTTTTGCTTCATCAGCATGACTTTTGGTGTATTAATGCTGTGTCTTTATTATGTAAGGAATAAAACACAAGGGGATGTGATGTTGTCTAGTGTTAGGAAATTACTATGGTATAAGAGGAATAAAACTCCTCTTATAACACAGCAGTGCCCAAATTTATTAACAATATTTTAATTGATTTAAATGTACAGCAGGGGGGCACGGTGGCTTAGTGGTTAGCACGTTCGCCTCACACCTCCAGGGTCGGGGTTCGATTCCCGCCTCCACCTTGTGTGTGTGGAGTTTGCATGTTCTCCCCGTGCCTCGGGGGTTTCCTCCGGGTACTCCGGTTTCCTCCCCCGGTCCAAAGACATGCATGGTAGGTTGATTGGCATCTCTGGAAAATTGTCCGTAGTGTGTGATTGCGTGAGTGAATGAGTGTGTGTGTGTGCCCTGCGATGGGTTGGCACTCCGTCCAGGGTGTATCCTGCCTTGATGCCCGATGACGCCTGAGATAGGCACAGGCTCCCCGTGACCCGAGGTAGTTCGGATAAGCGGTAGAAGATGAATGAATGAATGAATAAATGTACAGCAGACGTCGGAGGAGTGAAATGAACCTTGATCTCTGCGGTAGCTTCGATCTCCAGTTCAAACGCAGGAATTCAGTGCATGCACTACTTATATTAACATAAGATAAAGACTAACATAACTTACATAAAACGCAACAAAACATGACTATAGCATGGAAACATAAATAACATGAACAGAACATAACTATACATAAAAACATGAAGAACACAGCATCCTGCCTTTCGGCTCACACATAACGTTACATTTTACTTCAGTGACTGACCATGACTGGGACTGACTGGTGAGAATGCAGTGGGAAAAAATGCCCACATGAATAAACCACTTGGGAGCCCCAGGGAACTGTCTGAGAAACCCCAGACACCAGCTTTTTATCCTTTCATAGCTACATTTAATATTGTGGAACTTTGTTCCTGTTATCACTTACATTATAGCAGCAATAAAAAGTCGATCCTTCACTAGCCCTTCTTTTAGAGCCATTGTTGTACAAATTTCATAACCATCCTTTGGACCATAATGTTAATTAATCCTGTAAATAATTCCAGTTAATGGAATCTTTTATCCAAATTGTATCCATCCTGTATATCAAGTAATGAAGTATATGTGTGTGTGTGTGTGTGTGTGTGTGTGTGTGTGTGTGTGTGTGTGTGTGCCCACAAATGTGCCTGTGGTACCTATTGGTACTCTACGATCCTGTGTAGGTACAGAAAATTGATGACTGGTCAGCATGAGAACATAAATAAAGAATGGAGATGGTATAAAGAACCAAAACACACCCCAATTCAGCACATTCAGGGATGGAATTCAAATCCAAAACACACCCACATTCGGCATTTTGCAGGATTATTATATTAGTAATCGTCACTTTGTACATGTCAGTAGATGACCGTTAAAATGTCTCAGTCTAAATTGAGGTCTTGAGATTCCTATGTTTATAATTTAATTAGAAAATTTTAACCATAGGTAGAAACACACTACATACATGAAATAGTGCAAATGAAAAAGAAAAAAATGTGTGATTATTAGTTCGTAAATCAGGTTCAGGAACAAAGCTTACACACCAATGATGCCCAAACCTAGTCACAGGGTAATATAACACACCTGATTCAAATCATGGATGGCTTAATAAACAGTTAATTATATGGATCTACAGCGAACAGGGACAGAACGCTGTGACACTCTTGGAATGAGCTCAAACCTGGCCGCCGTATAATATTGCGATGTGCAAAACAAATAGGCTATTACCAAAATGATTAGTCAAATTCTTTGCTTGGCTCAGCTTGTTCGGTCAGGTCTTCATAATGAGGTGTCTCCATGATTGCTGCTTATCTGTAATGTGGACTCTGCAGAAAATGAGTTATCTGCCAGTTTAACTGAAATAAAACGCACTACTTACATTTTCAATCCACATTTAAGGAAATTCACCTGAGCTAGACAGTTATTTATGGTACGAACGCAGATAACTCCGATTCCTGTCGACTTTGTTGGCTTGACTAGAAATGCTGAAGTTCTTGTTTCTCGTTGCGGAAAGAAAAACGAGGTTAAATCTTCTTGTAAATCACAGTTGATTTTGAGCATATCTTTGATTTTTTTTTTTTTTTTTGTCTTCTGTCCCCAGTAACTGCTTTGAAAGGAGAGAAACAAGCGCGCCTTCTGAAAATGCCTCTGGTTTGGGGTAAAGCACTGAAATAAGATTATATGAGGAGCTCTTTTCCAAAACGCTATAAATTCATTTTAATAGTTTTTTTGAAAATGACTTTTTTTTACCTAGACCCACACATTTTGTTTATATTCAATTTATCCTGTTAAAATGGTCTGTTGGCTCAGTCTGAACATGTTAAACAGTGATTGTTAAATGAAACAACAATTTTGTTGAATATAAATTCAAAGTTTCTTTTTATTTTTTTTTCCAAAACGCTATACTGTAAATCCATCCTTTATTTAAAATTTTTTTTTTTTTTTTTTTTTTTTTTATAAAAAGAGACATAAACCAACAAGAGAACATGCAACATATGACATCAGGGAAATAACTAACTTCCAAATAAAATAAATAGTAACATAAAATAAATATATAAAATGTTTTTTTTGTGGGTTTCTTTGTCCAGTCGGCATTTTCTACCCCATCAGTAGGTTTCACTGGCCATTCCAGGCCATCAAAATTGTTATTACAGTTAAAAACACTCATTTTGAAGACTGCGCACAAACAAACATCTCTCGCCTCAGACCGCCGCCATATTGGATTGCGCCGAACGCTCACCGAATTCTGATTGGTCGAGAGGACATATAGCGTTTAGGCAAAAAACAGGTTTGGCGCTTATCGCGGTTTGGAAAGGAACTGCATCTTGCAGTACATTTTAAACAAGGAAATATATCATTTTGGCATGAAACATTGATGGAGCAGTATATAGGTTCACAGCACAGCAAAATGACATGACAAACTCGTTTTTTTAATTTTGGCATTTATCGCGTTTTGGAAAAGAGCTCTTCATATATTAAGATATTAGATATAAAATATTAAGAAATAAAATCAAAGGAAACTGAAAACACTAAAACGAAACATCTCACAGCCTCTGATTCGATCCTGAACCTAAATTGTTTATGTTGTGTTACTCTTGGTCTTTTCCTTTTCTGTGTAGGATTCCTCTAAGTTTATTTTTTTTAGCTATAAGAAAAAAAAAAAACTAAACTAAACAAAACAAACAAAATATAGAAAAAGAAAAAAAAACATACTTTTAGGTGAATTGGCTACTTTAAAAAACTTTTTTCCAGGACTCTGGTCTTCGACTTATTAAACATTTGTAATCAGTACAAACAAAGAATTGTGTTAATGCCATTTATGCTGCGGCACCCGGGGAGCAGTTTGGGGGTTCGGTGCCTTGCTCAAGGGCACCTCATTTGTGGTATTGCAGGCCCGAGACCCAAACCCACAACCTTAGGGTAGGGAGTCTAACTCTCTAACCATTAGGCCATGGCTTCCCCAAAGCAGAGTGATGAGAAAAGGGTGGGGTTTGAGTCCCCAGCTGGACAAACAATTCTCACATCTCCACAATTACTTTGGTACCAAGATAAAGTGGCCAGAACAACTCAAGCTTTTTTGATCCAAAAACACTATATACTGTATGAGCGCTACAATATAATATAACATCTAACACCGGTAATCAGCTTTTTATAAATGTTAACTTCCTTACATTGTCTAAAAGATGAAAATCCAGTTTGTTCTCAGGTTTATGAATCATGCACAGTTCTGCCTGTATATAATCCATCAGCCTTATTGTAGAAAAAAACTGGGAATTTCTACATTTAGTCACAGATGTCATCTTTGAAATGCATTAGGCTTCTGGAAAAAGAGTTAAATTAGATATGTGTGTGTGTGTGTGTGTGTGTGTGTGTGTGCTGTATGGAATATGGAATACTTTCCCATCTAGGGCATATTCCCAACAGTGTTCAGGATGAATCACTAAAGACTAACGTATGAATAAACGAATGAATTAATGATTATTTTTCTATAAGCCTTATGTATATATATATATATCAGTCAAGACATGTCTTCTACTTTCATTTTCTTTGATTATTCCAAAAACAGTGGAGTCAATGCAAACAGACTGCATACAGATAGCAAAATTCCTCATTCCTAGCCACACTCCCAACCTTTTCTCCCATTCCATGAGTTTCTACAGTTAATTAGACTGCAGCCTTCAGTTTTCAACAACATCTGATCACTGTTTAAAGAATCTAAGCACAGAAATAAAATAGTGCCTATTTTTCATATCCTTTCTCTTTTGTTTTGTACTGACCTCGGTCACTGCACATTACTGTACAGCTCATAATGGCTGCATGAAGCCTGTGTATATTTTAAGTGCTTATGCGAAGAGTCTTCGGAGACGGGATCTGACACGTAGCACCCTGGTGCGCGCAGGGTTAATTAGCCTCCAGCCAAGCGCTGTTCACGGCTGGAGAAACACTGGCATCGAAGAAAGAATGAAATTATTACAAACCATTTCATCCATTTAAAACACGATTCTTTCGTTGCACGCCGACGTTGCATGAAGAGCTTCGTCAGTGAACTGGAGCAGGGATACATGCCTAGAAGGTGTCTTCTTCAATATTTTAGGTATTTCAGTGATGGCGCTGAAAGTCTGTTATTCTTCTTACATTAAGATATTAGGCCAGTAAATAGTTTGCACTTTATTTCCGTTTCCCCTCAAAGTTAAAACTAAAATTGGTCACATTTGTTAAGCTTTGGCTCCAAGTTACAGCTATGTTAAGAATTATCTCTGCGGTGCTTCTTTGCATGTGAATTTTCTGCAAACCTCCAACTGAGGTTTAATAAATATAAATAAATACTCTGACAGCTTAATGAACCATACACAATGTTTCTCCGGCTTTCCTGTAATCTTTTTTTTATTGCCTGCTAAATAAGCACAAATTTAGACTTTAAAATAAATTTGATTAAAAGAAACAATTCTTTTTTTGTAGATTTCATATTCTTTGCAGTTTTACTCATTTTTCTCATGCTTAGGGCCTTTTAATTAAGCAATAATTATTTAGAAAATTCAAGAAAAAAGAAACAGAACATGTAATTAAATATGTAAAAAGTACATTATCAACGAATTAATAATAAAAATAGATCTGCGATTGAGAATGACTCGAGTGCTTCAGATAACAGTGATATTTCAGATAACAGTTTAAAAATGACGATCCAAATAATGAAATACCCCCCGGGTCTGGTGAATGATTGCGATGACCTTTTATCAAAGAGGCTTAAAGGTAAAAAAAAAAAGTCACTACTGTTTGTAATGAATTATGAATATAGTTGACTTCCATTTGCCTTTGGGGCCTTAAAATATCAAACAGACCTGAGTGCTTGATTTTTGACATGCAATTCAACTATTAAGATCAGGTTATTATTAAGGATTCGAACCTCTCCAACCTCAAATTGGTCTCCTGGCTGCACTCTGTGATGTGAACACTATATCAGAGGATTGTAACATATCGCTTTCAAATTTCGGATGTTGATTCTTCCGAATGTGTTTCACAATTTCTTTTCAAATCACAGGTTTATATTGATGTGTTCTTTTGTTACTGTATTAACAACTTAGAGAAATTTTGTAATTTCTCTAACTGGTACTGTATGGTGAAGGCTTCTGAATGGAGATGTATTTTTAACACTTTTGTGTTAAAGGAGTCTCTAGTCTACAAAACCTTTTACACTCAATGTTACGACTGTAATTGTTATTAATCCTTAATACGGTGGATGCTTTTGTTGTTTCTCTAGAAAATACCAAGCTGCATTTTTGTCTTAACTTTAAAAGAGAGAAAAACGGGCTGCTGAGGGAATAAAGGAAGCGCTAACTAACTAACTAACTTGTTATGGAGACGTTCTGCAACATTAATAGTAACTATAGACGTTGGACACGTGCTGTTTGGAAAATAATGAACGTCAGGTTGACTTCAGACCACATTACAACAACTTGCCTTTGATTATTTCCCAATAACAGCTTCAGCAAATGTTATTTTGCTGACTAAATTTTGTTGACTTAATCCTCTTTGCTCCAGCTGCTTCGCAACCTACTGACCCCTGAGCTCTGACCCTAACTTTCTAACAAGTTTGGATATATACAAAGAATTTCACTCTACTTTAAAGTAAACATGAAAAAATAAAGGCTTTGTTTGCCTTTAAATACTCTATTAAGTGCAAACTTGCACTTAAAGCACGTACTCTATGAGCAGTTCAACGTCCATCATTTTATATACTCTACGTGTAGGATATGACGTTACAATATTGCGTCTATGTCTATGAACTATTTTAATAACGCAACTTTTTTTTTCTTATACCATCTGCTGTAATCACACATAGCAGAATCTCTTTTTATTAATTCTTCTACTTCTGTCCAGATGTACGGTACAGGTGTAAACATATTAACTGCTCTCGAGACGCTGAAGGACCTCACAAGGAAATTATCATCACATCCACGGAGCTTTGTGTTCTTCAACCACCAGATGCTTTCTTCATTAAGGTCACTCTGAATCTGAATCTAATAAAAAATCGGAGGCAAAGAGAAGTCGAGGTAGCAGAGTCGCACAAATACATCTGTTACCTTCACAATTAACACAGACTGCATCAGGGTTCTTCTTCCCACATTTCCCAAACATCGTCCTGATTTTTTTTTTTTGTGTAAGAATCCGAAAGTAAAATAAAATAAATAAAAACAAAAGCGTGCATATTTTACCACAGGTATATTCTTTTAATTATAAAGAATGTGCCGTGGAGTGGATTGTAATTGATAAACAGAATGCCACAGAGACAAGAGCCACTTATTTTTTCTTGAAGTAATGGCCATCATTAATTGCGTTAATTAATGAGATTTAAATAAAGCATCCAACTGAACATCTTGAGGCAAAGTATGAATTTGTTGTATGCAAAGACCGAAGAGATGAAATGATTCAGGTGTGATTCCACTGAGCTTATCTTCAAGTGTGTGACGAATTACAACTACAAAAATGCCATGGGTAAAATTGATGGATTACGTTTTAATGCAACAATATAAGGAATGTAGCTGAATACTAATAAACGCAACAGTTAACACACACATACTGTACAGCAAGTGCAGATTTCTTTTAAACAGAAACATCACAGAATGGGTCACATGCATTTGCATAACATATTTAACACCATAGGTATGCACTAGACATTGGATTCAAGGATCCAGGATTCAAATTCTTTACTTAATTTAAAGTAGAAAAAATACACACTTTTAAATTCAGATTTAAAAGAAAATGTACCAAAAGAATCATTCACAAAATATGTCTCAGACAACTCAATGATTTAGTTACTGAATTTTTTTTAGTAACTAAAGGCACCAATTATTGCTAAATTAGTGCCTTTAAACCATTCAATGTTAGAGAAAGAATTAAAAAATTACAATAACTTTAATGCTAATAACCAGCTAATGTTATAAAAAAAATTATAATAACTTGAATGCTAATAACCAGCTAATGTTAGTAAAAAATTATAATAACTTGAATGCTAATAACCAGCTAATGTTAGAAAAAAATTATAATAACTTGAATGCTAATAACCAGCTAATGTTAGTAAAAAATTATAATTACTTGAATGCTAATAACCAGCTAATGTTAGTAAAAATTATAATAACTTGAATGCTAATAACCAGCTAATGTTAGAAAAAAATTATAATAACTTGAATGCTAATAACCAGCTAATGTTAGTAAAAAATTATAATAACTTGAATGCTAATAACCAGCTAATACGGCAGGAATTAGGAATTGGAATAATCTCTAAAATGTTAGCTAGCATAGTGATAACTATTCAAACGGAAATAGCTAATCTAACATTAGAAAACTAGGAATTAGCAATGACTAATGATGATCTTTATTCCTAATCTCTTATGCTACAAAAAACAGCATTTACTGTTTGCTGCATTTTTGCTGGTGGCAGCAGCGCATTTTAAGACCCAACGAGACACCTGGGTGAAAGATCGGAGCCAGCACTGGTGGGAAAACATATTTGTTTCTGGCGCGAGGCACGAGTCATGTGTATCATTACAGTATTCTATTATTCTTGCTGCAAAAGTTTTTTTTTCTTACTAATATATTCGGTCCAAGAAAAAAGTATACGATTATGGAGAAAGGAAATGACAAATATAGCAAGCAGAAAGTAAAGATTTCTCTTTAGAAATTTAGTCAGTAATATCTAATAAAAAGCTCAAGTGACGTACAGGGACTGGAAAAAAGACAGATGTAACTATAGCATTAAGCATTATGCAATTGTACTTCTTTGTTGCTTTCAATCTCTGCCTACAGGGAGTTTATTCAGTATTTTAGAGTAATAAACTTTCAAAGGTCTTTTTATTTTCAACAACAAGCACTTTGGATATTTATCATTTAATCATCTCCAGACAAATAAATTCTAAGGGTACTCAGTATGGTCTGATTATCTTGAGAACACTTACTATGAGGGGAATTATTATTATTATTATTATTATTATTATTATTATTATTATTATTATTATTATTATTATTATTATTATTTTAATTTACTTATTTATTTAATTAATTAACTAATTTATTTTATTTTATTTTATTATTTTTTTGTGATAAGAACAGATAAAAACAAGCCCACAGCAAATTAAAAAAAAAAAACCTGTGTTAAGATAACACTTGGCAGTATTTCATTCAGGTCAGTAATGCTTGATCTCAACCAAAAATAAAGCTTGATGGCTAAAATCAGAATTATTTCTAGGATTAACTTGATAAAATGTCAGATGATGTAGCCGAACAGGAAGCTAACAATGTAAGACTGCTATGAGCTCATGCTGAGTGTGTATGAGGTTTTTTATTTTACTGAATATCGGGAACAATATTTTACTGCAGACGTGCCCATAGGACGAGCGCTCTAGCTTATCTCACCCATGTCAGTCTTCAGTATAACACGATCGCGAGTGCCGTATTACTTTTAAACAACAGCTATATAAAGAAGAATTGCAGATCAAGTAACTTTGGACACAATATGGTCAAATGTTTAGAGGTGCAGACTCATTTTATAGCGTGTATAAAATTAGCTTTCTGAAAAATGGTGTCATTCCTTTGTTTTCGTCTATTACGATAAGCCAAAGGTTATGTACATGAAAAAGTGTTTTCTCAACTGTAGTAATTATATTGGATCTAGGAATTGGAATTTAATGTGGCAAACACAGAGGCTGGAGTGATAGAAATGGTGAAATGTCAGTCCCAGTGTGGTTATAAATAATATTAAATATAAGCACTCTTGGGACGCTGGATGACCAATCAAATTTGTGTACCAGTATTAACTGTTGGATGATAAATAAACAAACAATATGCTCTAAGAAGAATGAACAGATAATATGCTATGATGTTAAAGGGAGAAGGATAATCTACAGTATATACAAATTGATGGGACAAAAAGCATATTGTGTGGGCCAAGAACAACTTCTGCCATAGAACAAATTCTTGGCATAGAAGTTTCTGGAACGGTAATACACGGATGGCCCGCTGTTTCCCCGAAAGATATTCCCTCTGTTGGGGTTTTGATGATGGTGCTGTCTATCATCTACCTCCACAATCTCCTATAGGTGTTCAATTAGGTTGGAATCTGTTGGTTGTGACAAAGTTTTCATATTCATCATACAGCGAGGCGTCATGATCAGCCACTTTGTATTGATTTGCAGTGACCCTTCTTGCTAAGAGGACAAATGGACCCAAACCATGCCAGCAAAATGCCTCTAACTGAATAACAGAGCAACTGTTTTTCAATTTGTCAGCTGTCACAATGTCTATGCAGTTTAAGACCTTCTTTAATATGGCTGGGTTTATTGAATGCAGTTTAGAATTTATTAACAACAACAACAACAACAACAACAACAACAATAATAATAATAATAATAATAATAATAATAATATTATTATTATTATTATTATTATTATTATTATTATTATTATGAAAATGGATGATATAATTATATTACTGATGAACAAGGATGGTTGATATCAGTGGATAAAAAGCAGAGTGTGGAGTTTGGTTTATTTAGTACTTTAAAAGTACAGCATGATATCAGGTCATTTTTCTGAAAACAAATTGTGTTAATTAGCAAATCAAATCAAATCAAATCAAAGTTTATTTAGAGAGCACCTTTTAAAAACAGCAGGTGTTCACCAAAGTGCTGTACAAACAATATAAAATAAACAATAGAACTAAAAAGCATAAAATAATAATAATAAAATAAATAAATAAAAACTAAATAAAAGACTAATATCAGTGAACATTTGAAGACTTTGGCAGGAAAGAATTAGAGTTAAGTCTGCAACAAGCTCAGAACTCAGTGGTAAATGTGGGTTGTTGATTGGCGGATCGGGGTTCAAGCCCCAGTACTGCCAAGGTGCTCCTGGTGGGCCCTTGAGCAAAGGCCCTTAACTCACACTGCTCCAGGGGTGCTGTATCTTGGCTGACCCTGACCTCTGACTCCAGCTTCTGAAGTTGGGATAAGTGAAGATAGAATTTCACTGTGCTGTAATGTACAGTATATGTGACAAAATAAAGGATTCTATAAAATGATCGTGAACTATTAGTTCCTTAGGAGCTCTTGGTTGCACAACACCACTCAAGTATAAACTGTGTAGAAAGGACATTATTTACATTTACATTATTTCCTGTCCGGTGTCACCCAAATGAGGATGAGGTTCCCTTCTGAGTCTGGTTCCTCTCAAGGTTTCTTCCTCATATCATCTCAGGGAGTTTTTCCTTGTCACCGCCTTGCTCATAGGTATAGATGTTAGAGATAAATACTAACTTAATTTCAAACTTTATTTACTACATTATTTATTCTGTTTCCATACTTCTGTAAAGCTGCTTTGAGATTATGTCAGTTTATTATTATGGGGATGGAGTAGTTCGGTGATTTAAGATGTTGGACCACTGGATAGAAGGTTGTGAGTTCAAATCCTCTACTGCTTTGTTGTATAAATGAGATAAGTCCGCCTGGATAAGGGTGTCTGCCAAATGCCATAAAGAAGTTTCATTTTTGGTATCGACATCAAATTATATGCAAAAAAATATTTTAATAGAAAACCTTTATTGTCATTGTAGAGCTCTGCCTACAGCAAACTTTGGGTCACTGCTTATGTTGGTGTAAATAATTGTTTAAGTAGTAAAAAGAAAATTAAGGAATGACGAAGCAAATTTATATAAAGACTGGAGAACAAAGAGCTGCTGCACCCATGTGTTCACTTATTTTGCAAGATTGTACCTTTATGGAGTTTATCCTTGAAAGTAAACCTCTATAATTCTTTTTTTTTAAATCACAATGCCTTTGGAGTAGAAACTAGAAGTAGACAGAGTGGTAAATTGGACACACCGTCCAATCAAAGTGCAATTTTTTTTAAAAATGAACTACAGAACAATAAGTTAAGTATTTTTGGTTTGAACAAGTGTTACAACTTTTCTGTTGATCATTACTAGTAAGTGAAAAACAAATGCCATAAAGTCAGTAGTGCAATACAGACTTAATAAATTATAGTAGCATGTTACGCCTCATGCTATGTTGGCCTAAAGAATAACAACTTAAACCATAAACCACGCTTTCCACCTCATACCTGATGTATTTGATAAGGTCGAGATTCAGGGACTGTGCAGGCCAATTGAACAACAAGTGGAGTTGTCATGGTATGTAAAGCTGATATTGTAACGTGCGGGGACTGAAGCCGACGATTGTGGGGATCGAACCTAGATCTCCGCTGTAAGCTCGATTGACCCGTAGAAGCAGATCAGACCCAAAATGCAGGGATTCAGTACGTGGACTAATTTTAGATAACCTAAATAAAACATGACTATGCCATAAAATCTGGATAACAAGGCGTCCGACCTTTCGGCTCACGCGCAGCGTTACTTTGACAATATCAACATAAATATAATTATTGACAATGATCAAGACGAGCATATATAGAGCAACACATCAAGGGAAATCAAGAGACAGGAGAGAAAGCGGGAAAACACATTAGGAAAGGGCGTGGCACCCACGTTGGCATAACAGTGACACTTGAATAAACCAATTGCCAGGCCCCCCTGGTGGTCTAGCAAGGAACTGTCCTAGTAACTCCTGACATATAGAAGTGTGGATGACCTGGTGAGCTAAGTTAAAGTGTTTACTCATTATTGTGTTTGGAACAGTCAACAACGCATCATTTTTATGAAGACATCGGCGAAACCTTATGATAAAATGCATTCCTCACACTAATAGTTTTGTTGTCGAGCTATTGATAGATATTATGTCTGAACCATTCCATCTAACACCATGACTAGCCATCTCTGGTTGTGAGACTGAGGAATGATGTGATAAGTATGGTGTTAAAGTAAAATAATAGAGTAGAAACACAGCAGTTTGTAGATTGCAACCATTTTATACTTCGGCGACTGCTTTTGTTTGATGATTATAAATCTCCTAGTGATCTCCTCATAACTCAAAGTTCTAAATGTGTGTCTTGAAATTCTTGAACAATGCGATACGAAGATTGATCTTGATCTAATTATCAGTCTTCTAAAGAGGAACAGATGCATAGAGGGAAAGGAAGGAAAACAGAATCATGGTGATATAGGTTTAGGATCTTAGTAAGAAACAAGTGGTAATTATGCAAACAAAGCAGAGAGCCTGGGTGTGGATTAGAGTATGAAAGGATTTAGAGGCATCAATCATTAAGGTTTAAGTGGCCATAAGGGAATAATGTAAGTACATCATTACGATGATTACGGAAAACAGAAAACAAAGCATGTGCTTACAACTCGGCTGATCTATCTATCTATCTATCTATCTATCTATCTATCTATCTATCTATCTATCTATCTATCTATCTATCTATCTACAGTATCTATCTATCTACAGTATCTATCTATCTATCTATCCATCTACAGTATCTATCTATCTATCTATCTATCTATCTATCTATCTATCTATCTATCTATCTATCTATCTATCTATCTATCTATCTACAGTATCTATCTATCTACAGTATCTATCTATCTATCTATCTATCTATCTATCTATCTATCTATCTATCTATCTATCTATCTATCTATCTATCTATCTATCCATCTACAGTATCTGTCTATCTATCTATCTATCTATCTATCTATCTATCTATCTATCTATCTATCTATCTATCTATCCATCTACAGTATCTATCTATCTATCTATCTATCTATCTATCTATCTATCTATCTATCTATCTATCTATCTATCCATCTACAGTATCTATCTATCTATCTATCTATCTATCTATCTATCTATCTATCTATCTATCTATCTACAGTATCTATCTATCTACCTATCTATCTATATCTATCTATCTATCTATCTATCTATCTATCTATCTATCTATCTATCTATCTATCTATCTATCTACAGTATCTATCTATCTATCTATCTATCTATCTATCTATCTATCTATCCATCTACGGTATCTATCTATCTATCTATCTATCTATCTATCTATCTATCTATCTATCTATCTATCTATCTATCTATCTATCTATCTACAGTATCTATCTATCTATCTATCTATCTATCTATCTATCTATCTATCTATCTATCTATCTATCTATCTATCTATCGCTCTGTGTACAGTGTATATATCTGTCTGTATATAAATACAGGGCTCAGTATAAATGACTACGCCTCCTAATTTAATTCTTAGTGAACAGCAGAATAATTAGCAGAATTTTCTTAAACCCTTGACTCTAATAAATTGAAATAAATTCTTTCATAAAGTTTTTACTGTCAGTTATTTGGGTTTTGAGATATTCTTCTGAAGACTGAATTCATTTTAAGGATGTAATAAAAGACCAGCAGTAAAATGTAAATCTTGTAAAATAAAATAAATAAAAAAAAAAACCCTGCTGTGATCCTTTCGTTCAAAATAAACACCTCACGTTTAATTAACATCCAAATTAATGCCCAAATATTATTTTTAGAGTTTAGAAAATATTTCCCGTCTATGCAGATTTTCTTCACGTTCTCCCATGTCCGTGTGCGTTCTCCTGTTCTAATATTTAGTAAATTCCTGAGATCATTTTCAGGATAGACCTTGTTCTTATGGAGCTATTGACATGTTCCTAAGTAAAAAGTTTACTTACTTGTTTTTTTTTTTTTTTTGGACAGGCTAATGTTTGGTTTTTGGAGTGCACTTTTCACATCCATAAAACACAATAGCTGAGCAGTAATACATTGGTGTGTTGCGCAGCTCTACAAACAGTCAGGCCTAAGAAAATATTCCAGAGAATCTTTTCAGTAATTTGTTTTTGACAAACATTTTGGCAAAAATATCTAAGTTTTGAAAAGTACTTTCTTGTTAAAAAAAAAGGTGGGCTAATGTAGGGAGCAGAGAGGAGGTGGGCTGAACTGGCAGCCAATGTGTGTGATGATGGTGAATTCGAACCAGAAAGAGTGAAAGAGAGAGAGAGAGAGAGAGAGAGAGAGAGAGAGAGAGAGAGAGAGAGAGAGAGAGAGAGAGAGAGAGAGAGAGAGAGAGAGAGAAAGAAAGAGAGAAAGAGAGAGAGAGAGAGAGAGAGAGAGAGAGAGAGAGAGAGAGAGAGAGAGAGAGAGAGAGAGAGAGACAGAGAGAGAGAGACAGAGAGAGAGACAGAGAGAGTGAAAGAGAGAGAGAGACAGAGAGAGAGAGAGAGAGAGAGAGAGAGAGAGACAGACAGAGAGAGAGACAGAGAGAGAGAGAGAGAGAGAGAGAGAGAGAGAGAGAGACAGAGAGAGAGAGAGAGAGAGAGAGAGAGAGAGAGAGAGAGACGAGCTGGACTGTGCATAGTTTTTTGCAGGTTCTTCCTCAGGGTGCTCTGGTTTCCTTCCACAGTTTAAAGACATGACTTGGACTTGGCTGATTGGCCTCTCTAACCTGTGCCACTGTGTTTCATGCCTTGAGCCCTAAGTCCCCTGGTATAGGCTCCGGATTCCCTGCGATGCTGTGTTCAATGAGTGGTACAGAAAGATGGATGGATGGAAGTTCTGTTGGGTTCAACTTTTGACAGAACTCTGAAACTATAACCACACCTTAGCAAAAACTTTGGGAGACTGAGTTTTCTCAGTGCATCACACAAGTTCCTCCAGATTCCTACCAAGTACTAAAAACATGCTGGAGGGTTGATAAGTGACTATAAATTGCCCCAGATGTTAATAATGTATATGTGTTTGTGTGCATGTTGGTTCCCAACCAGAGCATCCTGTGTTCCTGGAATAAATGCTGGATCCACTGCAACCATAATCAGGATAAAGCTGATTACTGAAGATACATGACTGATGATTACCAGCCATGTAGCAAAGGAAAAGGAAGGGAGGCATTGAGGGAGGGAGGGAGGGAGGGAAGGAGGGAGGCAGGGTATGATGTAGGAAAAGGAAGGGAGGCATTGAGGGAGGGAGGGAGGGTTTTTCCCCTATGATGTAGGGAAAGGATATAAGGTGTAGGGAGGGTGTGTGTGTGTGTGTAAAAAAACTAAAACAATCCAGAAAATCATATCAATATCGACATCTGCTTTTGAACTCGACTTAATATCAAAGAAAGTTCATGTGTGCAAGCAAAATGTCACACAAGGAGAAATACAATTGGTTGGTCATGTTCCTTATGCAGACTGGAATAGTCTTTTTCACATTCCATGACCTTTTTGGTGATCCTTTCTGTTTGTTGAGATATGAAGCTGTTTGCAAAATTCACTCCAGCTGCAGATATCACTGTGTAGATTCTTTTCTGTCAGCTCTTGTTTCTGTCGAAGAAATTCATGAACCATTATAAAGGGGATCTGAATAAGACCTGCAGGTCTTCAAAAAAAAATGTAACACAACACTGAGCGTAGAATCCAAACTTCGATTAACTATGACATTAATACACCAGGAGTTACATTAACGAAGAAAATAACACTTGTATTAATGTGGTCTGAAACCACACTAAAAATCTCTCTATATATTTTTTTAATTCATTTTAAATTGAAAATAAACAGATTTAAATATTTAAAACAAAGAATGTAACTCTTGAAGATCGAACGATGAAGATTCTGCACTATTAAAAAACTAGGAATATTATTTTAAGAGTGATTCAGGATCAAATCTCAGAGCGACTCTGAGCAAGAAAAATAGAACTTTTATCTTAGAGAGGAGGCGGGGCTTAACCTGTTACTAGATCTGTGATTGGTTGTCTAATAAAAAAGAAGGAGCAATTTTAAAATCTAGTCTATTTTAAGCCTTCACTTTGTCTCTGTTAAGATATTTGAGACTATATTGTGTAGGGATTATGTTCATCATATTAGAGAAACGCTAATGTCTTTATGTTACAAATGTAATATAAATGTAATGTAAATGTAAACATCTTTGACACAGAGCAGAAACATCATGGCGCCAAATTCTATCATTCCGGCTCTGTTTTTCTGGAGATGTTAGTGTATCTCTAAAAGCCATAGCAGCTGAATATATTCATTCATTCATTCATTCATCGAACTACCTCGGGTCACGGGGAGCCTGTGCCTATCTCAGGCGTCATTGGGCATCAAGGCAGGATACACCCTGGACGGAGTGCCAACCCATCGCAGGGCACACACACACTCTCATTCACTCACACAATCACACACTAGGGACAATTTTTCCAGAGATGCCAATCAACCTACCATGCATGTCTTTGGACCGGGGGACGAAACCGGAGTACCCGGAGAATCTCACTGAATCTTACACTGAGAATCTTGATGAATATGGGCTCAGATTTCTTCATGTATAAACTGCATGTACAAACTTCATGTATAAACTGCTATGTATATAATAACAGTGTATGTAAAATTCTGATTATATGAGTAGCTGAGCATTTGGGGTCATGCTGTTCATGAAGCAGATTTACTCCTCACACCAAAAATAATGAAGATCATTTTCTTTTAACAGCAAATCTCAAAATGTATTTCTCTTATATGGCACCTATATGTATATATTGATGAACAATGTCATAGAGTTTATCCATTAATTATTACATCTGTGGTGCAAGTCATAAACCTACAATCAGAACGTCCTTGTCACATCTGAGGAGGCTGAAGCGGATGCAGATGCGGTTCTCACATACGTCAAGCAAATTTAGTGACAATAAAAGGTGAGGGTCAAGTGTATAATAATAATAAAAAAAAAGAAAATATAACAAAACAACAATCACAGTATTAGAAGGCTTGGCAATAATCAGATGCAGGAAAAAAACTGACCATATTACTACACCGTGTGTGTTTGTGTGTGTGTGTGTGTGTGTGTCTGTGCTAAGCAGCTAGTGAGTGTAATCAGAAGTATCATGACTGAGTGAGAGTTCATGTGCTACAGTATGTGAAGTGTAGTCTGGGTCGGCCATGTTTGTAGACCGTGGTGCATTCTGGGAAACAGGGTCAACAGACAGGGTTAAAAGTGCATCATCAGCTTATTCCCAGGAGCTGTTACTGAGAAAGAAGAACTCCTGAATACTTAGGAAGAGCTTTATAATGCTGGCTATTACAAAGTAACCATGGTGACACTGGATACTCCTTAATAAACAAATACACAATTACACTGATAGTTCTTTAATCCAGTTACCCAGAGCATTAATCTAAAGTTTGTAGGCGGAACTTTGATGAGAGCTCGCTCCAAATAAACACTCAGGGATAATGAGGAGTGCAGAGTAATGTTCGCAGATTTTCTCGACAGGTAGCGAGCTGTTTATTTGACTTTGCTGTCACATGCACAGCCCTTCTGAAAAGGTTACATTGAATTATGGACAAGGTGTGTGAGTCTTATTTGATTTCCATGCCCTATTGATCGAAGCTTACATTCAGTCTGAAGCAGCTCTCGAAGATCGTCTTTATTGACCACAAAAGTCAACCCGAACAACTCGGAGCCGTCAAAACATGTCTGTTTGTGAGCAGCTCAGAGCTTGGCTTTAACTCAGAGCAAGACTTTGCAGGCTGAGACGAATGCTCTGTTGTTAGGAGTTTTGACTAACTGCAAGAAAATTGTTTATTTACTGCGAGGTGGAGTCCAGGGAAAAGAACCTGTTACTTCAGGCTGGCAAATTTTATGGTATAATTTCACTGTGGATTATGGCCATGAACAGGAAGGAGGCACTTAACTCTAACACGGAACTCGTCTTTCTTTCTTTCTTTCTTTCTTTCTTTCTTTCTTTCTTTCTTTCTTTCTTTCTTTCTTTCTTTCTTTCAGTAATAGGACACTAGGGGCATTTACAGATTTACAGATTTACTTGTCTCATCTAAAGAAGACGATCGTTATCCTATAACTTCACCCCCTAACATTTCTCGATTTCTAATGCGAGTGCAACTTGTAAACATTCATTCATTTTCTACCGCTTATTTGAACTATTCTTGGGTCACAGGGAGCCTGTGCCTATCTCAGGTGTCATCGGGCATCAAGGCAGGATACACCCTGGACGTAGTGCCAACCCATCGCAGGACACACACACACACACTCTCATTCACTCACGCACTCCGGACAATTTTCCAGAGATGCCAATCAACTTACCATGCATGTCTTTGGACTGGGGGGAGGAAACCGGAGTACCCGGAGGAAACCCCCGAGGCACGGAATTGAACCGTAACCCTGGAGGTGTGAGGCGAACGTACTAACCACTAAGCCACTGTGTCCCCAACTTGTAAACAATTACATTATTTTGTTTGTTAAAGAGCTGACACACATTTTATTCTTTAATGTTAAATCTCTCCAATAATATTAAAGCCTCTTAAAACATTCTAGAAAATATATCATGTTGAAACGCTTTACAAGAATTAAAGGAGCCAGGAGATAAACTGCAGTAACAAAGTGAGGTCCAGTGACATGAGCGACAGCGACCGTATGGCAAATAGGGGTGGGCGTGGCCATTGACACAACAATGTTTACGCAAATATGATAAGAAATTTGTGGATGGAGCCACGCGGAGACTGTCACACCTTCTCTTTGAACCATTGTTGCATCAGTCAGCTGTATTGTCTGGTCTTCATCAGCAATCATTTGAAGAAATCGGCAGGAAGGAATTAGTGCCGGGTGGGTGGTGAACTAAGAGTTTGTGCTAACCCATAATTCCTCAGGAGCTCTCGGTTGCACTATTATAAACTGTTGTGGAAATGACATTCCTGTTGATTGTCACTCAAATGAGGATGAGGTTCTTTTCTGAGTCTTTTTCCTCTCAAGGTTTCTTCCTCATATCATCTCAGGGAGTTTTTCCTCGTCACCGTCACCTCCGACTTGCTCATTAGGGATAGATGTAGAGATATACTGTATAGTACCTTAATCTTAAAATGTATTTTTATGTTTTTTTATTTTGTTTCTATACTTCTGTAAAAATGCTTTGAGACAAATTTAATTGTTAAAAAGCGCTATACAAATCAATTGAAACGAATTGGTTGCCATGGTAATAACGCTCGTCAGTGTGTGGTGGAACTAGCATTCATGATATGAATGAAACAATAAAACGTTCTTGAGGGAGACTTGGTGTGTAGGTCTACATTGTGTTCTATGAAACGAAGGAGAAGAAACGGTCAAACTGAACTCGAGACAAAGAGAGAAAGAGAGAAAGAGAGACCTCCTGAAGACAATAGTATGGCGACTGGAAACTTTGCAGCACAAAAATCTCTGCATGTCTGAACGTAGCATTAGAAAATGGGTTTCATGGTAAGTGTGCCATTCTTATGTGGCAGTTTTTCCAGGTAATTTGAGCGATTTACTTTTCACAAATAACAGCAGTTCCAACGAGTGTCCAAAAGCTATGACATGATACACATTAAACCTGTGAAGTTAAGCGAAGTGTAATGAAGTGAACTGAAGTGTAGTGCGGTGAAGTGAAGGAAAGTGTGTGAAATACTGCGGACACCAGGTAATTTATTTATTTATTTATTTTATTTTTTTTATTTAACCATAGCAGATGTTTCCCACATTTTATCAACCCCAATGTTATTTTATGGCTGTCTGATAACATGGTGTTCAGTTTTAGGGAAATGTTCAGTAAAGCGCTTCATACTGGTCGGGGTCTTGGTGGAACCGGAGCATATCCTGGGAAGACTGGGATTGAAGCCAGGAATACATCATCACAGTGCACCATGCAAACACACGTTGTCCCTCCTGACTCATTTACACTAACATGCATTTGGGAGGTGGCAGGAAAGCCTCAGGAGGGCTCAGTGAGGAAAAACTCACATGGACACAGAAACTCTTCACAGACAGAAACCTCAATTTGAACCTGGAACTTGAAGCTGGGAGCTATTTCTGTTTATTAATAAAGCAGAACACTGTGTGAAGGGAAGAAAAAGATATATGGGGATGTGAAAAAGGGATGTGGTAGCCTAATCGGAAGGTTGTGAGTTCGATTCCTATGTCCACCAAGCTTCCACTGCGGGGCCCCTGAGCAAGGCCCTTAACCCTCAATTTCTCAGTTGTAGAAAAATAAGATAAAATGTAAGTCGCTCTGGATAAGGGCGTCTGCTAAATGCTGTATATGTAAATATATTCCTACTGTAAGTACTTAAATTAGTAAATCATCCGAATATGGATTATACCTGTTATGCTTTGCAAAAGTATTTGCCCCCTTGAACTGTTCCACATCATCAAAATGTAAAATAGACTTCTAAGAATGGTTAAGTAGGATTCATGTACGGTTCAGAAACTCACTTTTAATGAGAGCAGGCAAACAAATCCAAATCACTGAGGCAAATCGTGGTCGAGAAACATGCAAAAGATGTCAATACCGAATACACACAGTCAACGAGGCAAACAAATCCAAAACGGGGCAAAGACAGTCTGTAATCCAGAAGTAAAGAGGCATAGATCATACACAGAGTAGCACACACTCTGAAATAACAAAGACTCCGGACGCAGATAAATTCTGACGATACTTCAAGTTGTGTGGCTGCGAGAGCGAGGTTTAAATGTCCGTAAAACCCAGAAGTAGATACCGGAAATGAATTCCGTGAAACGAAGGGTTCTGTCTGGAAGTCAGGAGCTTGGGTTATAGTGACAGGACTTCATTAAGATATTGTGAATTAATTTAAACAATGTGGTTTATATATTCAAATTACATTTAGGTTCTTATTCTAAGACAACCATAAAGCTAAAACCCAGTTCGATAGGAATTCTTGTAAAATTTATCCTTTTGGCACTGGACACTCTTGCTGCTGGACCGAATCCGAGTGTGATCTGATTGTTCCCAGTGCTTCTTGCAGTGTTTGTCTGGTTTCAGATTCACATTATTTTATTCACCCCTGTGAATCTGCATTAATCTAACATCATCACAAAGGTGCATGGAGAACACAACGTGACTCACCATGTTTTTGGTTTTATTATCCTGGTTCTGTTACACACAGATTGAGTGACACTCGCATCTATTTTCCATCAAAGGAGCTGCCTGTTTTATGTGCTTTGTCTCTTTTACAAATTGCAAAGCATTTTTTTTTACTTTGACACAACATTACTCACCGACTCCAATGAACCCAGTCTCATTTATTTTTGGCTACAACCATATCTGCATTTTTGTGAGTTTTTGTAAACTGCTCTTGTATGTTTTTTGAATCAGATGTTGCACCTCTGGCTTAGTGGTTAGCACGTTTGCCTCACACCCCCAGGGTCAGGGTTCGATTCCCGCCTCCTCCTTGTGTGTGTGGAGTTTGCATGTTCTCCCCGTGCCTCGGGGGTTTCCTCCGGGTACTCCGGTTTCCTCCCCCGGTCCAAAGACATGCATGGTAGGTTGATTGGTATCTCTGGAAAATTGTCCCTAGTGTGTGATTGCGTGAGTGAATGTGTGTGTGTGTGCCCTGCGATGGGTTGGCACTCCGTCCAGGGTGTATCCTGCCTTGATGCCCAATGACGCCTGAGATAGGCACAGGCTCCCCGTGACCCGAGGTAGTTCGGATAAGCGGTAGAAGATGAATGAATGAATGTTTCACCTCTTACATTAACATTTACGGCATTTGGCAGATGCCTTCATCCAGAGTGACGTAAAAAAGTTTAGTTCTAGAGGTAGGTCTTCACCTGTAGTTTGAAGATAGCCAGCGGTTTGGACATCTACAGTAGGTGAAGTTCATTTCACCTCCACGGTGCCAGAACAGAAGAGAGTCTTACTGTATACTTACCCTAAGACACGGTGGGACCAGTCGAGCAGTTCTGGTGGTTCTAAGGGAGCAAAGTGCAGTGCGAGGAGTGACAAGAGCTTTGAGGTGATGTGGAGCTGGTCCGTTTTTGGCTCTCAAGGCAAGCATCAGTGTTTTGAATCTGGTGCGTACAGCATAGGGAGCGCAGCAGTGGGGTGGTGTACAGTATGTGAACGTACTGTAGTCAGGTTGAAAACAAGTCGTGCGGCTTCTGTTTGAATCACCTCTTCCGTGTCCCAGAGTTTCCCTGCCTCTTATGGTTCATGTCACATTTATATTTACATCATTTAGCAGACGCCCTTATCCAGAGCAACTTACATTATCTCATTTTTATACAGCTGAGCAATTGAGGGTTAAGGGCCTTGCTCAGGGGCCCCAACAGCGGCAGCTTGGTGGATCTGGGATCGAACTCACAACCTTCCAATTGGTAGCCCAACACCTTAACCACTAGGCTACCACGTGTCACGTTGTTGTCATTGACTAAAACACACACGCAGTTTACTTTATTTTCTTGAACAAGTACGAGAGTACCAGAGTACGAGATGCGTTTAGCTTCACACGAATCGTGGCACAGTTCCAGTGCATCCGACTTCACACCACCTCCTACAGGTAGTCTCGGGGTCGGTATAACGGCTCGCTTCCTGCTCCACATGACAGCTTTCACATTGATTTTTCATGCTCTGTTTCAGACTAAACTACCAGCGTAAAAGCCTCTTTAGTAAAGCAAAACAATATGTTTGTGTATCCTGTGCAATAACAACAAGGAATCTATCTATCTATCTATCTATCTATCTATCTATCTATCTATCTATCTATCTATCTATCTATCTATCTATCTATCTATCTATCTATCTATCTATCTATCTCTCTATATGAAACATCTAAGACTGTGCTGCTACACAAATCTACAGGACACAACACGAAGCTCATACACAACAAAGACCTGCACAGTACTTCAACAAGTGCAATAAGTAATTGACAAGACTGACAAGAGACAGTGCAGTGCTGACTGGTACACACTTTAGTAATGAATTAGTGGAAGAGGCTAAATATTCTTCCTAGTTCATACCAAAATCTCTCTAAAAAAAACAATGAATTCCATCAATTTCCTCAACTCGGGTCGATCATTAGCACCGTCCTCGATTCTCTGTGTTGTTTGCATGATGAGCTGAAGTCTTAGTAAATGAAACACTCATTTCAGACAGAATTTGGCTCCTGTAACAGACATGGTTTGTGCTCCTCATTCTGACACGTACATTGGGCTTTGGTCTTTGACAGCAATGGGAGTTGGGGGTCCACTTTAATAAAAATCATTGCAAGGGGAGCAACCTACAGCATGCGGTGCCTTTTCCTATACTTTCAGCACAATGGATATGCCCAAGAGGGAGCTTGGTGTTTGTGTGTGTGTGTGTGTGTGTGCGCAAGAGGCTGAGTTTTTTGCTATTAAACAGAGTTATTTCCATGTCTAGAGGCTTTGACTTAAAGCCATGTAAATAGAAACAGATCCATTGCTTTGACCCTGGTGTATGTGTGTATTTTAGCTGTTTTTTTGTATTTTATTATTCATTCATTCATTCATTCATTCATTCATTTTCTACCTCTTATCCGCACTACCTCGGGTCACGGGGAGCCTGTGCCTATCTCAGGCGTCATCGGGCATAAAGGCAGGATACACCCTGGATGGAGTGCCAACCCTTCTCAGGGCACACACACACTCTCATTCACTCACACAATCACACACTACGGACAATTTTCCAGAGATGCCAATAAACCTACCATGCATGTCTTTGGACCAGGGGAGGAAACCGGAGTACCCGGAGGAAACCCCCGAGGCACGGGGAGAACATGCAAACTCCACACACACAAGGTGGAGGCGGGAATCGAACCCCAACCCTGGAGTTGTGAGGCAAACGTGCTAACCACTAAGCCACCGTGCCCCCCTGTTTTTTATTATTATTATTTTATTTTTTTTTAATGCCTCCGAGCAAAGGCAGAAATAACAGTGTTTCACAGGTCAAACCAGCATTAGCCACGATGTGTCCGCAAATGCCAAGAATCATATAGATATTGAAGACCACTATAGATATTCGTCTTATGCTTTTATCCTATATAATAATCTAGATTGTAAGAGCAAGCGACTAGATTAAAGGAATTAGTCCCAATAACACGTGCATGCTGATTTAAACAATCAGCCCTTAGCCCTTAGCACTTAGCCATTATGAACTCATTTTTATTGTATAGTCATGTTTTGAGGCTGGTATTATGGTTGAAAAAAATACCAGTGGACTGGATTCATATTGATTTTTCTGCCTTACACATTGCATCCTTGCCAAAAAAATGTTTTTTTTTTCTTTTATTTCTTTCTACATCTGGCTTTTGACTCAGAGGACTGTTTCAGGTGAGTGTTTATTGACAGCCTGTAGCATGCGGCTGAGTTCTCATTCAGTGGCTCAGAGATGCTTTAGCTCCAGCTGCCTGGAAGGCACTCTTACAGTTAAAGCCAGGCTATAAATCCCAGCTCTCTGTGTGTGATTGAGACAGGTCTACTGGAATTGAAAGGACACCTGTCTTATACTGTTTCTCTCATTAAAGCTCCATCAGCAAAGCCAAAGCCAGCTCCCAGAAGGCAGGCAGAGATTCTAGCAAACCTGGGATATTTTATATACAGTGAATACGGATATATCAATAAGTACGTTCAGATGTTTTGCTTTGTTTTTTTTATTTTTTGGCACCATTTTTTATATAAACTCTAGAGATGTTTTGTGTGAAAATCCCAGGAGATCAGCAATTTCTGAAATACTCACACCATCCTGTCTGGCACCAATAACCAGGTCATGAAAGCCACAGATCAAATTCAATTTCAAATTTTATTGGTCACCTACACAATCATACACAGTACGACATGCTGTGAAATGCCGTCGTGCCTGTCTCTACTGTCCATGTCATGAAAATAGAATAAAGAAAAAAAATATGATTTTATGAAAAATCATATTTTTTATGAAATATTTATGAAATATGAAAATAAAAATCATCATTATTTCAAACTTAAATAGAAATCTAATTCAGAATAATTTATTAAACCCCAAAGGGGAAATTGTGTTTGTTACCATAGCTCCAAGTCACCAAAATAAGAATACACAAATAGACACACTTCCGGATACACACATCCGAGCCGCAAGTGGCTCTTTCATCCCTCTGCTGCGGCTGCCTGTAGATTTGGAAAATAAATATTTAATGTAATTTTTTTTTTTTTTTTAGTTAGTTTTTTTTTTTTTTTAAATGTTATGATGCTCTTGTAACATTAATATAAACCGTGTTTAATTTGTTTGTCGCTCAAAATATGCGTCATAACTGCCGACTTGCGAAATCCGACATAGCCGGCAAGTTAAAATTTTATTATTCAATTAGACACTGAACATTTTATTTGAACGTAACCTTCGACCCAGCGTCTTTTTTGTTAAGGTTAGTTCAAACTGTTCAAAATATTTTTGTTTGCTTGCAGAAATAAAATTTCGTTTACTCTCTAGCAGTTCATTGATTTCATAAATGCAACACACTACAGTTTTTCAAAACTTTCCATAAAGGTAAAAAAACGATATATGCAGTTACAGTGTCTTCATTTTAAATGTCAAAAGGGTTTTGTGGCTCCCTGTGTTTTTTTTTTCTGTGGGAAACAGGTCCAAATGGCTCTTTGAGTGTTTAAGGTTGCTGACCCCTGCTATACAGGGAATTATAAAGTCTGTTGGACACAGGTACAGTAGGTAGGATTTCCTGTGTCGCTCTGTGGAGCACTCTAGTTGAATACTGTAAGTCTACGACTGAACTGACTTTTAAACCATTTTTTAGAACATCCTTCTTTCTGAAACAACAGTCAGAAAATCCAGCTCCGTCTCCACAACATCCCTGATGACGTTACACACTTTCTCACTATTTTGGTGTTTGATATTTGAAGCATTTTATCTGTATCTACATATTGGATTGTTCTGCAGCGTCATGGTTGGCTTATTAATTGCATGAAAGCTCATGTCGTTCCTAATAAAGTGGCCAGCATGCATATAAGTGTTTAATGATACTAAAGGCCATTTTTAAATGATTAAACGCTCACCTGAGACCGTAACCATACTGATTATCAGGACGGAATGTAAGCATGCCTAAAATTAATTGTATTGCTTGGAGCTGTGTAGAGTAGATGCAGAGCATAAATAACAGTTTAGATCCATAAAAAAGGCATATTTTGACAGAAAAAAAGAAAAAATTTATCTCCTGGTGTGAAAGTAATGAAAAGTGGCAATGAATAAACACCGTTGATATTGAGCTTAAAGGCAGGGTCTCCGTTGTTTGAAAGCCAATGTTGACATTTGAAATCACCAGAACAAACACGCCCCTAACCCAAATGGGTGTCACCCCTGCATTGATAGCTCCGCCCACACATACATACGTAACCCAGGCAATTAATGGAAAGAAATGTGTCTTTATCATAGCTGAAGGGAAGAACAATACGATTGCAGATAAACAAACAAGAAAAAATGACACACAAGCATAATCATACAAAGGACGGCATATATTAGTTCTGTGTAACAAAGCAAAACCAACGTTACTCACTTATCGAGAAGGAAAAAAGCGCCTCGGCGTTCCATCGCAGGCCTTCCCACTCCTTCAGTTCTCTCCAGCGCTGGAAAGCTGATCCTATATTAACACGATCCTGCTTCTTTCCTTATTGTAAGCCTTTCTTCGCTTTCTTTCTTTGTTTTTATCCTCCATGTCAATGTTAAAACCGCTTTCTTCTAATGTCACACATGCGCACTGAACACTTTCTCTGCCCATATTGACAAGACACGCCCCTTTCTGCTCACTGGCTACACGTTAGTTTTGTTTTTGTTTTGTTTGGTGGCCCAACGCAGTTTTCTGAAGCATTTCTCAAACAACGGAGACCCCACCTTTAAGAATAACATGCCACGATACATCTTCTTTATATTGTCAGTTATTCATGTTAAGTCATAAGCTACACACTAATTATTTATTTATTTATTCATTCTTTTATTTATTTATTTATTTGTTTGTTTATTTATTTATTTATTTTTAGCTTCATGAAGTCATCTATGCGTATGTCACGGATTATTTTTTCAAATGACACTATGCTAAGTAGAGATGAACCTTGTGTACTTTTGTTGATTGTGTCAATTAGTGATTTCATTTTCCTTGCCGTGATAATGTTAAAAAAAGAAAAAGAAAAAAAACAATACTGTATACTGTGGTCTTATAATGCAAGGTTCAAGTAAAGTGTTCTTGTCATTTCTTGCTGAGCTGTAAACTAACTTCAAGAGAAACGTTCAGCATCATTGAAGATGTGGATTTTATTAAACGTTTAACCAGGAAGTCAAGGCATGCAGTATGTATATACTGAAACAAAATGGTTAGAGCAAGGCTCATATAAATTGCTTGGGTTTAACAAAACACATACATATACACACTTAAGCAAAGGATTAACAGTGAGTGAAATACGTACAGTAAGAATACAATAAACATAAAACGAGAAGAGTGGGGAAATGGTGTGCATCAGGCAAAGCAAGACGTAAAGTGTCCAAATGTACAGTAGAGTGAGCAAGTGGCAATAGAAAAAGTGTATAGTGACTCAGTGACACTGGGAATGGAGATGAACTGCCTTACGGGCTACTTAGGAAGCTAATAGCCTGCAGGTAGAATTGTTCTCTAGCCGGTTTCTCTGTGGCTGGATGTGATACGAAAACAGTTTATGTCTGAGGTGATTTTGTGAGTGTTTTCCGAGCATTGTGTCTGGTATTTGATTTACCTCAGATAAAGGAAGTGTGAGCTCGGAACTTTGACCATTTTGATTTCTGTGCATTCAGGCTACAGAGTGGAAACAAAACAAACAAACCAAAACGTTCATGGATGCCTCTATGTTTGTCAGTGGTTCCAAATAAGCTAGCTAGCTCACTGTGTACACAATGGATTTATTTATCTGTTTGACTTAAAGCCAAATACTGTGCTGAGTATTAAGGATAACTTATTTAACATGAGATATCTTGATCTTGATTGAATATTTTTATTAAACAGGAGATATCTTTATCTTTGATTTAATATTTAGGGGCAGTTGTTAAGGCTCTGGTTTGTTAATCGGTGGATCTGAGTTGAAGCCCAGCCCTGTCCAGCTGCCACTGTTCGGTCCTTAAGCAAGGCCCTTAGCCCTCCCTTCTTCAGCGGCACTGTATCAAAGATGCCCCTGTGCTCTGACCCCAACCGCCTCAGTTGGGATAAGCAAAAAAAAAGAATTCCCCTGTGTTGTAATGTATATGTGGCTTCCATGCACCTACAAATTTATTCACATTTTGTTGAGGGGACGAGGTCCTTTGGATGTTCCCAGTCACAGGTCGGTTGGTGTAGGTCTGTCGGAAAGGCTGCCTGTTCTTCTTCTGTTTCTCTTCACACTTTGAGGAGTCTTGCGGTTGTGGGAGGTGCAACTACTGTACCATACAGTGGGGCACTGATTCAGGTGGTACAGCAGTAGAAGTCGTGATAGCAATTTAGCGGTTTAGAGTAATCAGGACTGCTGATTAGACATGGAGTGATTTAATGTCAAGTACAGATCAAGTGCAAGTACAGAGCCATACTCACGGCTTTTCCTCTGTCCCAATCAGCCACAGCTGGACCATCATCTATCGTCTGTCCGTGCCTAAGTCAGAAACATTGAAAATGTTATTTTATATTATATTAATCTTTATCCATCTACAGGGTGGGAGTTGTGAGATTAGATTAGGGGTCACAAAACATTATCATTCTCAAAAGTGGGTTGCATAAAGTTTAAGAACTGCTGATCTAAACCAGACTCCTTGAGTATCAGTAGGAAATAGAATCTCTGGGACTTGGAAACAAGAAGCTTAGCATTTATTATGAAAACCAGTCTGCAGTCGATGACAGAAATCTGGCTCTGTTCTGAATGACAAATAAATAAAGCGTGGCTTAAATGCTTCAAGGATAATGGGGAAATATGAGCTAAACGGATAGGCGGAGCTCATGATTAGTGGACCAGTGATGTGTAGAGCTGTGAAGTCCTGAAAGACTGGGATGAGGCGAATTTAGTGTTAATGATTTATCCCCTTTTAGCATAGCTACATAAACTGAGGCAAATCTAAACCTTGTCTCAGTTTTATTACAGTGTTTCGCCACAGTGCATTTTTATTCTTAAATCTGATTGGTCAGAAGGTGTTGCTTAATTTTTTTACTGCAACTGACTAAGCACTCTGTCTGAATTTAAATCAAGGCTTAAGACCCACCTTTTCAACCTTCACTACCAGTAAATGGATATGTATTAGGAGTCCTTAATTTTCCTGAAATGTGGTGTATGTATTGTGTACACACACATAGGATAGAGTCCTATCTCTTGTACTGTATGTTTTTGTGTATAGTCCTGTCTTCTGTCATTATCTCATGCAGCTGCATGTGATCCTTCGTCCTGGGCAAATGTCCGACGTATATGTATGTTACCTTGTAAAGCGTCCTTGAGCTTGGGAAAGGCGCTATATAAATTAAACATATTATTATTATTATTATTATTATTATTATTATTATTATTAAGCAAAGTAAAGATGTGCTCATTGATATATATATATATATATATAGTAAAGGATGTGCTCATTTATATATATATATATATATATATATATATATATATATATATATATATATATATATATATATATATATATATACTGTATATATAATATAGCAAATAAAAATATGTATTTCTATGGAGAAATTTATTGAAGGAGTCTTTAGTGTAAGTCACTTTTCTATAGGAACACAGAAGAGCAAAGGAACATGCAAGGAACACTTATGTTTTAAGACGGTAATCAATTTTGTGGCTGTAAGAGTAACATCATTTTGGGCATCACACCAAAAAAATAAAGAAGAAAAAGTGGACACTATTGCTAGACTGTTTGCCCTTTAGCAGAACACTGAAGCGCGAGCCAGGTATAATTGGACCCCCTTTTACCCGAAGATCACAAGTTCAGGTCTGAGGACTAGCAGAGGTTTATGTTATTGAGTCTGGGGCACAAGTGTCATTGCTCTGTGTGACCACAGTTGGGCATTTGAGCAAAACTTTTAACTCCTAACTACTCAAGGGGCAGTGAAAAAGCTGACTCTGTGAACCGACCCTGTAGAAAGTCTGCAAAGAAAAGAAAAAATCCTTTGATGCAACATTAAGGCAAGTAAAGCTTTGCTTCCAGTTCATTGCACTGCATCTCATTTTGATATCTTTCAAATTGGGGTTGTGACTAATTGAATGTGATATTTGGATCAAATATTATTATTAATAGCAGTTATAAGAATTCAAAGCATTTTTCACACACATGGAATTAAACACATGGAATGCACATGTATGCATCTAAAACTTATCTGAGCTTCAGCTTCAGTCATCGCAACGTTTCACACACATCAGTTACTTTTCAAAAGATAGTCATTGTCATTAAAGGTGGGGTCTCCGTTGTTTGAAAGCCAATGTTGACATTTGAAATCACCAAAACAAACACGCCCCTAACCCAAGTGGGTCTCACTCCTGTTTTGATAGCTCCGCCCCACACATACACCAGACAAGTATAACCCAAGTATAACCCAGACAAGTATTATGGCGGAACCTGTTGGGGCAGCTGGCCGAGGGGATATTTTTATCAATAAATGAACTCAGTGAGTAATACTATGCTAATACAAATGTGTTTTTGTAGTACTGTGTTTTGTACCATGAAAGGTTTATCTCCGTTTCATGCGGAAGACGTTCAGTTCTCTCCAGTGCTGGAAAGCTGATCCTATATTAACACGGGTCCTACTTCTTGCCTTATCATAAGCGTTTCTTCGCTTTCTTTCTTTGTTTTTATCTTCCATGTCAATGTTAAAACCGCTTTCTTCTAATGTCACACATGCACACTGAACACTCTCTCCGCCCATATTGACAAGACACGCCCCTTTCTGCTCACTGGCTACACGTTAGTTTTGTTTTTGTTTTGTTTGGCGGCCCAACGCAGTTTTCTGAAGCATTTCTCAAACAACGGAGACCCCACCTTTAATGGAATTTTATCGATTAGTTTATAAAATGAAACATATAAATCACAAGCTGTTGATTCTGATGGTTGGTTCTGGTATGTATAGTTGTGCAGTATAGTTTGTATGTTGTTTGCTTAACAACCACCACCCAATTTTCATGTCCTTTCTGTGCCACTGAGGTTTTCTCTGGGTACTCTGGTTTCCACCACATGTCCAAAGACATGCATTGCAGGCTGATTGCTATCTCTAAATTATCCATAGTGTCTGAATGGATGTGTGAGAATGAGTGTACAATATGATGTCCAGGGTGTACGATGCCTCGTGTTGCAAATATCCTGGGGTAGACTTCAGGTCCCCTGTGACCCAGTAGGATAAGCGGTGTAAAGAATGGATGGATGAATGAGTGGAAGGAGTCTACAGTGTCAGCACTTTTTCCTTACAGTAAGTTAGATGATGTTCCATTATGGGAAAGTCTTAAGTCTATAGGACTTTGCATTTTTCTTTGGACTTTGCTGGTTTAAAGTCAGTTTAAAAGCTTCAAGCATTCAGTCGTGCATTTTTAAGATATAACACTAAGATTCCTGGAAGAAAGACCGAAAAAAGTTTTAATAATTTCTCCATCACCTGGTGTCAGAGGAATAAAGATTGTAAGCATTGTAATCAATGATTTGAAAAATAAACCATTTTTGATAAAGCCATTTTCATTGGAAATTAATCAACTTCAGGGTTGTTGATTTCACTTCCTCTGTATGCTACGCAAAATGCTTGTTTTATTTATGGCGTGTTGTATTTATCGAATTAACGTTTCTTTAGTTTTGCTCAATGTTCTGAAATTTGAACACCATATAAAGGATTGCTCACAAACTACTGCCAAACAACAACAACAATAATAATAAAAATAATAATAATAATAATAATAATAGTACATGTTTTTTATTACACCATTATTAAAAAAACGTTTATGATAAATGTACTTATGTAATAAAATACTAAAATATTTCAAAGAACATTTTATGTAACAAATAATAAATAAATAAACAAATAAATAAATATGTAACACTCAAAAATGAAAACATTTTACAGTTTTAAATATTACTATTAAATAAAGTAACATAACTAATTATAATTTATTAATAATTATATATTAATAACTATTAATAAATGCATTTTTAATCACATGATAGCTGCTTTATGTTTGTTTTTAATTAATATTTTGATCTAAATGTAATAGAAAGGTATCACTTATCAAATCATATATCCAGATATTGATATATCATCTTCATATCATCAGCCCTGTACATGATGATAGTGATAAGCAGTTTGGATAAAGCTGTTCACTAAAAGTGGATTGCTTCTCACCACCAAGTCAGAACCGCTTTCTTTGCTTGATTTAACATCATGACTTTCCCCACCATAGCGAGACGTGAAATAGGAAGTGACGTGTTATATTAGTTATGTTATGTGATACGAAGCAGATGACTTTCACACACTATTTGCTCGCCCGCTCGTCCTCATCAAGCAAACCCCAGAGCCCGAGCACTCATCTCTGTGAGCTTTCACACGACCAAATGTCTTGAATTCGCTGCGTAAATGGACTTGAGAATGTAAAAGAAAGTGCAAGTGTGGAAATGCCCCAAGAAATGTTAAATTGTGATTAGTCACCCGTTTATTATTTAAGTGGAGTTTTTAAAAAGTAAAAATGTCAAATGTTAGACCCTGAACTACACGTCCAGCTCTCACTCACTCACTCATTTTCTTATCCGAACTACCTCGGGTCACGGGGAGCCTGTGCTTATCTCAGGCGTCATCGGGCATCAAGGCAGGATACACCCTGGACGGAGTGCCAACCCATCTCAGGACACACACACAGGCTCTCATTCACTCACGCACTCACACACTACGGACAATTTTCCAGAGATGCCAATCAACCTACCATGCATGTCTTTGGACCGGGGGAGGAAACCGGAGTACCCGGAGGAAACCCCCGAGGCACGGGGAGAACATGCAAACTCCACACACACAAGGTGGAGGCGGGAATCGAACCCCCAACCCTGGAGGTGTGAGGCGAACGTGCTAACCACTAAGCCACCGTGCCCCCTACACGTCCAGCTTATTAAATTATAATAAAGGAAATTTGTGAAGCTTAAGGTCCCACTGATGTCTTTCTGACAACACCTAGAACATCCTGTGCTTTCTTTCCTGTGATGTGTACGTGGGGTGTTTGTAGCAGTGAGGTATTACAGTTAAAGTGTTTAAAAGTAGGCTTTCTGTCACTGTAAAATGTCAGGTAGGATAAAATGTCTCTGGAAATCAGATACGTGTTTAGTTGCACATTGAGTAGAGGATGTCAGGACGTTGCTGTACTCCGCATTGAGACGCTGAGGCCTGTCTTCGCTCGGCTCATCGTGTCATCCGACGATTCCTTAAGCCTGTACTGTAAATGACGGAAGCCGTTTGTCATTTTAATTGTCTAAAGGTTGCCTGTGGTGTCCCACCTGCTTTTATGTTGGAGTGGAATATGTTTGCTTCAGGACAGATAAAGCAACAATAATAAAGAAAAATTTCTTCAAGGCACGATTGAGATTAAATAATTTTGAGGGATTGAGTAAACATGCGGATCGTTTATTAATGGGCACAGCAGGATGTAATTCATAACCCATTGCATTCTTTTCTTTTTCACACTTTCATTTATCTCTAACATCTATCTCCAATGAGCAAGCCAGAGGCGACTGTGGTGAGGAAAAACTCCCTGAGATGATATGAGGAAGAAACCTTGATAGGAACCTCATCCTCATTTGAGTGACACTTGACAGTAAATAATGTAAATGTAATTAATGTCCTTACCGCAACGGTCGCACAGTACACGGCCTCTTGAACTTTTCTTTCAACAAATGAATCCACACTCATCCTGAGACATAAGATTAATATTATGATATTAAAGATTCAGTCGGGGTGCGTCCTCTGGGTTGAGACCATCATCGACAGAAAGAGAGACATAAATCTGTTTAGAATCAGCGTTTCTTTCATCTGCCGTTTTATGAAGAAATGACAAAGACGTCCTTGCTGGCATTTTTATTAGTTATGACCTTTGCGAATGTGCTTTCTTGTTAAAAGCATCAGCTTCTGTGTAGTCATGCCCACCAATTAGATGCAGAGAATATGGGTAACGGATAGGGCTAAGCTTTGAAATTAGAAAGCGTGAATAGTGATATGTGAAAAGATTGAGGACGAGGTATACATATCATGAGTAGGCGCAGCACAATACATGACTTGATGCTTGAGGAAAAGGTGCTAGGAGTGCAAGTGAAATGAAGGTTCACTTTTTTTATTAAAGCTGGTTTAAGACTAGAGGATTTCATCTGGCATTTAAGATTTTTACTTTTGCTGCCGTGTAAAACGATCCTAATTAAATATTTCCTAACGTGTAGTGTGTCTGGTGTAGTGTATAGTGTGCAGTGCATTGGATGTAGGGTGTAGAATGAGCTGTACAGGGTGTACGGTGTAGTGAGTAGTGTATAGATTGTGGTGAGTATAGGTAGTGTATAGAGAGGTGTTGTGTGTAGGGAGTACTATGTAGTGTGTAGGGAGTAGTGTGTAGGGGTAGTGTATACGGAGTTGTATGTAGGTAGTCATGTGTAGTGAATAGGATATAGAGTGTAAGGTATATCATGCAGGATAGAGTGTATACAGAGTAGTGTTTACAGTGTTGTGTGTAGGGTGTAGTGTGTAGGTTGTAATGTATACAGAGTAGTGTGTACAGTGTAATGTGTAGGGTGTAGTGTATACACAGTAGTGTGTACAGTGTTGTGTGTATGGTGTAGTGTATACAGAGTAGTGTGTACAGTGTAATGTATACACAGTAGTGTGTACAGTGTAATGTGTAGGGTGTAGTGTATACAGAGTAGTGTGTATAGTGTTGTGTGTAGGGTGTAGTGTATACAGAGTTGTGTGTACAGTGTTGTGTGTAGGGTGTAGTGTATACAGAGTAGTGTGTACATTGTTGTGTGTATGGTGTAATGTATACACAGTAGTGTGTACAGTGTAATGTGTAGGGTGTAGTGTATACAGAGTAGTGTGTACAGTGTAATGTGTAGGGTGTAGTGTATACACAGTAGTGTGTACAGTGTAATGTATAGGGTGTAGTGTATACAGAGTAGTGTGTACAGTGTAATGTGTAGGGTGTAGTGTGTACAGTATTACAGTGTAATGTATAGGGTGTAGTGTATACACAGTAGTGTGTACAGTGTAATGTGTAGGGTGTAGTGTGTACAGTATTACAGTGTAATGTATAGGGTGTAGTGTATACACAGTAGTGTGTACAGTGTAATGTATAGGGTGTAGTGTATACAGAGTAGTGTGTACAGTGTAATGTGTAGGGTGTAGTGTGTACAGTATTACAGTGTAATGTATAGGGTGTAGTGTATACACAGTAGTGTGTACAGTGTAATGTGTAGGGTGTAGTGTGTACAGTATTACAGTGTAATGTATAGGGTGTAGTGTATACACAGTAGTGTGTACAGTGTAATGTATAGGGTGTAGTGTATACAGAGTAGTGTGTACAGTGTAATGTATAGGGTGTAGTGTATACACAGTAGTGTGTACAGTGTAATGTATAGGGTGTAGTATATACACAGTAGTGTGTACAGTGTAATGTGTAGGGTGTAGTGTGTACAGTATTACAGTGTAATGTATAGGGTGTAGTGTATACACAGTAGTGTGTACAGTGTAATGTATAGGGTGTAGTGTATACACAGTAGTGTGTATAGTGTTGTGTGTATGGTGTAATGTATACACAGTAGTGTGTACTGTGTAATGTATAGGGTGTAGTGTATACAGAGTAGTGTGTACAGTGTTGTGTGTATGGTGTAATGTATACACAGTAGTGTGTACAGTGTAATGTGTAGGGTGTAGTGTATACAGAGTAGTGTGTACAGTGTAATGTGTAGGGTGTAGTGTGTACAGTATTACAGTGTAATGTATAGGGTGTAGTGTATACACAGTAGTGTGTACAGTGTAATGTATAGGGTTTAGTGTATACACAGTAGTGTGTACAGTGTTGTGTGTATGGTGTAATGTATACACAGTAGTGTGTACTGTGTAATGTATAGGGTGTAGTGTATACAGAGTAGTGTGTACAGTGTTGTGTGTATGGTGTAATGTATACACAGTAGTGTGTACAGTGTAATGTGTAGGGTGTAGTGTATACAGAGTAGTGTGTACAGTGTAATGTGTAGGGTGTAGTGTGTACAGTATTACAGTGTAATGTATAGGGTGTAGTGTATACAGAGTAGTGTGTACAGTGTAATGTGTAGGGTGTAGTGTGTACAGTATTACAGTGCAATGTATAGGGTGTAGTGTATACAGAGTAGTGTGTACAGTGTAATGTGTAGGGTGTAGTGTGTACAGTATTACAGTGTAATGTATAGGGTGTAGTGTATACACAGTAGTGTGTACAGTGTAATGTATAGGGTGTAGTGTATACAGAGTAGTGTGTACAGTGTAATGTGTAGGGTGTAGTGTGTACAGTATTACAGTGTAATGTATAGGGTGTAGTGTATACACAGTAGTGTGTACAGTGTAATGTGTAGGGTGTAGTGTGTACAGTATTACAGTGTAATGTATAGGGTGTAGTGTATACACAGTAGTGTGTACAGTGTAATGTATAGGGTGTAGTGTATACAGAGTAGTGTGTACAGTGTAATGTGTAGGGTGTAGTGTGTACAGTATTACAGTGTAATGTATAGGGTGCAGTGTATACACAGTAGTGTGTACAGTGTAATGTATAGGGTGTAGTGTATACAGAGTAGTGTGTACAGTGTAATGTATAGGGTGTAGTGTATACACAGTAGTGTGTACAGTGTAATGTATAGGGTGTAGTGTATACACAGTAGTGTGTACAGTGTAATGTGTAGGGTGTAGTGTGTACAGTGTAATGTGTAGGGTGTAGTGTATACAGAGTAGTGTGTACAGTGTAATGTGTAGGGTGTAGTGTGTACAGTATTACAGTGTAATGTATAGGGTGTAGTGTATACAGAGTAGTGTGTACAGTGCAATGTGTAGGGTGTAGTGTGTACAGTATTACAGTGTAATGTATAGGGTGTAGTGTATACAGAGTAGTGTGTACAGTGTAATGTGTAGGGTGTAGTGTGTACAGTATTACAGTGTAATGTATAGGGTGTAGTGTATACACAGTAGTGTGTACAGTGTAATGTATAGGGTGTAGTGTATACAGAGTAGTGTGTACAGTGTAATGTGTAGGGTGTAGTGTGTACAGTATTACAGTGTAATGTATAGGGTGTAGTGTATACACAGTAGTGTGTACAGTGTAATGTGTAGGGTGTAGTGTGTACAGTATTACAGTGTAATGTATAGGGTGTAGTGTATACACAGTAGTGTGTACAGTGTAATGTATAGGGTGTAGTGTATACAGAGTAGTGTGTACAGTGTAATGTGTAGGGTGTAGTGTGTACAGTATTACAGTGTAATGTATAGGGTGTAGTGTATACACAGTAGTGTGTACAGTGTAATGTATAGGGTGTAGTGTATACAGAGTAGTGTGTACAGTGTAATGTATAGGGTGTAGTGTATACACAGTAGTGTGTACAGTGTAATGTATAGGGTGTAGTGTATACACAGTAGTGTGTACAGTGTAATGTGTAGGGTGTAGTGTGTACAGTATTACAGTGTAATGTATAGGGTGTAGTGTATACACAGTAGTGTGTACAGTGTAATGTATAGGGTGTAGTGTATACAGAGTAGTGTGTACAGTGTAATGTGTAGGGTGTAGTGTGTACAGTATTACAGTGTAATGTATAGGGTGCAGTGTATACACAGTAGTGTGTACAGTGTAATGTATAGGGTGTAGTGTATACAGAGTAGTGTGTACAGTGTAATGTATAGGGTGTAGTGTATACACAGTAGTGTGTACAGTGTAATGTATAGGGTGTAGTGTATACACAGTAGTGTGTACAGTGTAGGGTGTAGTGTATACAGAGTAGTGTGTACAGTGTAATGTATAGGGTGTAGTGTATACACAGTAGTGTGTACAGTGTAATGTATAGGGTGTAGTGTATACACAGTAGTGTGTACAGTGTAATGTATAGGGTGTAGTGTATGTGGTGAACTGTTGTTTTTAGTTGTTACTCTGCAGATCTCTGGCCTTGATTTATTCTATTCACAGTAGTATTGTTTTTGACACAACACACTAGCCATAAATAACAAATGATATAAAACAAAACACAAGATCAAATTGCCATTGTTTTAAATCTTATTTATGCTTACATGAAATGAATCACAGCCTTCTGAAATAACATCAGATAAAACAGAGCAGTGTGTGTGTACGTGCGTGTGTGTGTGCGTGCGTGTGTGTGTGTGTGTGCGTGTGCAGTCATGTCTAGCGTAGATGAACGATAATAATGAAGTTGAATATTGGAAAAACAAACAGCATTCAAATGTGAATGATTGTGTACATAAGACACAATGAACAAAATCTTACTGTGTGTGTGTGTGTGTGCGTGTGTGTGTGTGTGTGTGTTGCTACATGTAGAAGGTGTTTGAGCTTTTGTTGGTACATACTCTTCGGAACACTTCCTTTTTTTTGCCAGCAGCTGCAACCTACAACATCCTTGTTACATACAGTATCTAACACTCCTACAGTGCTCAGAGTCGCTTCTCTGCTTGAATCCCTCTCACTATGACGACTGCAGATGCTCAGGACCTTAGAACTTGTTTTTTTCTCCAGATATAAGGGATGATGAGCGGATTACTTTGTGACTTTAACATGAACTCAACAAACTCATTTTATTTTCATATTTATCTGTGCTTTCTAGTACAGAATTTGTGTTTCAAAACAACCACTGAATAACATGACTGAAATTTGGCCATGACATGAAGTTCTGCATATACACTCACCGGCCATTTTATTTGGTACACCTTACTAGTACCGGTGTGGTCTTCTGCTGCTGTAGCCCATCTGCCTCAAGGTTCGACGTGTTGTGCGTTCAGAGATGCTCTTCTACATACCTCGGTTGTAACGAGTGGTTATTTGAGTTACTGTTGCCTTTCTATCAGCTCGAACCAGTCTGGCCATTCTCCTCTGACCTCTGGCATCAACAAGGCATTTGCGCCCACAGAACTGTCGCTCACTGGATATTTTCTCTTTTTCGGACCATTCTCTGTAAACCCTAGAGATGATTGTGCGTGAAAATCCCAGTAGATCAGCAGTTTCTGAAATACTCAGACCAGCCCGTCTGGCACCAACAACCATGCCACGTTCATAGTCACTTAAATCACCTTTCTTCCCCATTCTGACGCTCGGTTTGAACTGCAGCAGATCGTCTTGACCATGTCTACATGCCTAAATGCATTGAGTTGCTGCCATGTGATTGGCTGATTAGAAATTTGCATTAACGAGCAGTTGGACAGGTGTACCTAATAAAGTGGCCGGTGAGTGTGTAACCGTCTTTAGTACAGAACATTTGGTTCTAGTGATTGAGAGTCATTCGAAATATTTGAAATATGCGATTATGTTTCTATTTACATGATAAACACCATAAAAAAAGACCATCGACCAAAACCCAACCATTTTGTATGTAGTGAAAAACAACAACACACTTTTAAAGCTGTGGCTCAGTAATATACATACGATTTACTGATTTCAGGTCTTTAGATGATAGTTTAAAAACTCCTAGCCAGATGTTCTGCTTTGTTCTTCAGATAGACTCGACCACATCTGGACTATTCAGTTTGAAACCCTTTTGTGTTATGTATGAGACTAGCAAAACCAGGTGTAAATTAAGAAGAAGAAGTAATATTTCTACACATGGAATAGGACACCGTTTACCTTTCATACTTGCTCGAACCCCGATATTTACATACGCATTACATATGCCTGGCATTCTTTGGATCAGAACTCTTTAAGCTTGCTTCCGAGACCCAAGTGTTAATCATATAATCTATCATTTTTAAATAAGACATAATTTTCTTCCAACGTCTTTTTTTTTGTTGTTTTTTTTACCTTAGCATGTACATGAGCTATTGATTCAGAAGTGTTCATATAAATATTCCCTAAACACCGGTTGTGTGGCAGGTTGGCAGTGTTCAATCATTCATTCATTCATTCATACATTCATTCACTCATTTTCTACCGCTTATCCGAACTATTCTCGGGTCACGGGGAGCCTGTGCCTATCTCATGCGTCAAGGCAGGATACACCCTGGACGGAGTGCCAACCCATCGCAGGGCAGCTTGGCAGTGTTGCAAAATGCAATTTTTTTTTTTGCTTCTGCAAGAGTGGTACAGAGATTTTTGCACAAATGTGTGTAATTATCTATATAATAAATTATGCACTTATGCTTTCTGATCCAGCACTTAACATGAATTGTCATTGGATTAGTCTATTAAGTCTAATATAAGAAATGTTTTATATATATATATATATATATATATATATATATATATATATATATATATATATATATATAAACATTTATATACATTATGTAATGTTCCATAAAAAAATAAAAATAAAAAATTAAAAAAATCAACATTAATCATTTCAGGGAGTTTTACCTCACCGCCATCACCTAAAGAATTGCTCATTAGCGACAACTTTAAATTTCTAATTTATATCCTGAATTTATCTATTTCTGTAAAGCTATTTCAACAATGTCTGTTGTTAAAAGGGCTATACAAATAAAATGTTGAATTGAATTTATAGTTTGTCAATTATTTGCACAGAAATATGCACATTGCTTATAGTCAAGGACTTTTTCTACCCTTTTTTTCATTTACATTCATACTGTAAGTGTACTGTAGTATCGGTGTACTTTAGTATTAAAATATTTCATTTCAGCAATTCTAACGGCACAGAAAGATAAACCTTAGCACTCCGTACTACTTATAACTCCGACTCATTTACTCCACTGTCATTCAGTCCACTTTATTGTTACTACATTTGATTCATCTGAACGCTCAACACATCATTAAGCAGCTAGCATATTGCATATCATTTTCTATTACCTCTTCTTATTTCTTCTTATCTTCTATTCATTCTTTATTTTTTTACTTAGATTCTTTACTGTAATTTATTTATAAGTAGAAGCAAATCCTTCCTGTACAGTATATACATGTAGACACACATTGAAACTCCTTGCGTCTGATTAATATGTTTTAAAAAGGACAGGTTTTTAAATGCTAGTTTACTAACACGGTTGACTGCAAATAAAAAAAGAAAAAAAAAATATATATATATATATATATATATATATATATATATATATATATATATATATATATATATATATATATATATATATATATATCAACCAACCAACCAAACAAACAAAACTCAAGCACAACTCATTGTGTAACATTTGCGGAGGGACACAGCCGACGGTGGGGATCGAACCCGGATCTCCACGGTAATGTCGATCTCCTGCATGTAGGAAATCAGACCCATTGTTGGATTTATTGCATAAACTGCTTTATTAACATAACGAAAACTAACAAAGTTTACATTAAACATGACAGAAACAAAACATGACTATGACATAAAAACCTGGATAACATAAACAAAACCTAACTACGTTGTAAAAACAACGTCAACAATTCGATTCCCACCTCCGCCTTGTGTGTGTGGAGGTTGATGTTCTCCACGTGCCTCGGGGGTTTCCTCCGGGTACTCCGGTTTCCTCTCCCGGTCCAAAGACATGCATGGTAGATTGATTGGCATCTCTGGAAAATTGTCCGTAGTGTGTGATTGTGTGAGTGAATGAGAGTGTGTGTGTGCCCTGCGATGGGTTGGCACTCTGTCCACGGTGTATCCTGCCTTGATGCCCGATGACGCCTACGATAGGCACAGGCTCCCCGTGACCCGAGGTAGTTCAGATAAGCGGTAGAAAATGAATGAATGAATGAATGTTAATAATTTATAGAACTGAATATGTGCCACTTTATGACTGAATGCATTGTTTACGGCTGTCTGTTTTTTTGTACCGTGTCTGGGTCGGAGTGTAAAAGTGTAGCACAAGAATTTTATAGTATAAATATATAGGTGCATAAATCACTCTTTATATACATAAATGAACTTGGAACGTGTTTTTGCTCCACATAGTAGTCATGGACTTAAGCTTGAGAATCTCATGACCTATAAGTCGTGTTATTGTCTTTAACCCATGAATAAAAACCTTTAAACAGAATATGTGCTTTTATTAAGAAACTAATTGATCTTTGGTATTGAACTCTTGATTAGCTGTAGCCTTACTACACTAAAGCTGCCACTGCTGGGTCCTCGAGCAAGACCTTTAACCGTCAATTGCTCGGGTGGATAAAATGAGATAAATGGAAGTCACTCTGGATAACGACAACTGCTGAATGACATAAAGGTAAATGTAAATTAAACATTCGTGTCAGAAGTACTGACATCGAATTGAAGAAAACAGTATACATTTAGCATGAAAAAATATTAACTTACTTAATAGGCTACAATACCTGATTTCTGTGTTATTTATTTATTTATTATTTGGCCTTTTGGTGATCCAGTGGCAGGATCTTCCTCTCTCATTGCCGTGGCCTGGGTTCAATTCCCGGAAAAGGTGCTTATCCCTTGGTGCTTGTCCCAGTCCTAGATGAAATGGGGGGTTTCTGTCAGGAAGGTCGTCTGACATAAAACCTGCCCCAAATCTAATATTCGGACTATGATCTGCTGTCGTGACCCCGAACCGTGAGCAGCCGAAAGACCAAAAACAACATTTATTTGTTTACTTTTTATTTATTTGAGCATAGAATTAGCAAATACACTAAATATAGATAATAAGCATTCACGCGGATGACAAAAGTACATTAATGTCGTCATAATTATTTATTTTAAATGAATAATTTACTTTAGGTCTTTTGAGTAAGTTATTAAGTTTTTGAATATTCCAAAAAATAGCTTTTACATAATTTAGGTCATTGGATTATACTGAAAATAATAGAACACCAAATCAAATAAATAATAATAAAAAATGTTTTCTTCTTCCTAGGATTCTTCCTGTTTAATGTACAAGTTGTGGAATATTCCAGATATTTCATAGCTTATGTTGTACAGGAAACTAAATGGTGAAAAAGTTAGACAAAAATAATTTTTTCTTTAAAACTATAATGGTGAGTCATGGATCAGAATGTTTCTAGCACGTGGTATTAAACAGAATCACGTATTTTAAAAAAATAATCCTTGTTTTTAACGCTTCTATTTCAAGGTGAAGTTTAGTCATAGTGGAATGAAGGTTTAATTAAGGTGATGCATGTAGCTTCTGGTGAAGGATTTACATTAGCTATTCATACACAATTGTACCGTAAACGTAATATTACTGCTTCACAAACAGCACCCTGTTTGTGTTTAATTTAAAATGTTCATTTTATCATGCTAATGAAGCATAAACATAGACCCCGTTTGATTCACCTTCCTAATTTTGTGTGCTTTTCTACTCTTGCTTTGCTCGTGCTGAAGCGATGCATCAACAATCCCTAGCTGTCTTTTGTTGGACTGCAAAAAATGATATTAAGGCAATTAGCTGCTTAGCTGCTGGTCTTGATCTAGCTGTCCATGAGCCAGACTGGAGTGGAAATGGGAAAAGGTGGCAAGCAAAGGGAGAAAACGCATCTCCGGCTCTAATTAGCGAGGAAAAAAAAAAAAAGACGTGCTGAAAATAGGATCATAACGCTGTGAAATGGACTCCATATTTCACAAGTGCCTCATTGATACTGCAGCCACATGAATATTACAGTGAGTTTCTGACATGTGCACATACAATTAAACCGTCCTCGAGGTCCTTCATACCTCAAATCCCGCTAGCGCAGTTTGTCGAGGTGACTGTGCTGGATGTGTCACTGTTGTGTAATTTGTGTGGTCTGAGAATTCAAAATCCTCGTGTTGGAAACATCTCATTAGCCTGTTCATGAGCCCATTATGGTTTGACAGGACTAATGTGTTCTCCTTTATTCCAGTTAAGGTTTAAGGAAGCATTATGGTGCTAGTCTAGAGAAACGGATTAATGTTTCTCTAAAACAAGGTTTATTGGATTAAGCAAACACTTCAGCTTAAATTATACTTTTAAACCCTGTTGATTTTTTTCTTGGAGCACAATAACACCAGACAATCATATTGCCCTAAAAAGGAAATATTACCTCAGTGATTAGAGATTAGTTGTGTTTTATGAACCTTGATGATTCGAAGCCACGTCTCTACATATTTCTGCAAGAGTTACATTACAATCAGCGGAACTGCTCGAGCAGACGTCTAAAATATTATAACCGATGTCAAATCTTAAAACTTTTTGGAAACATCAGCTGGAGTTCATATCGTTTGAGAGACGATTCAATTCAATCCAATTTAACGCAATAGATTAAAATTGCTGTTTTACGACCCTTTTATCATTTATTAAGTGATACGTCTGAAAGCAACGTCTCTACATATTTCTCCAAGAGTTATATTCCAACCAACGCAAGTGCTCAAGCAGAGACAATTCTATTCAATTCAGTTCAATGCACGTCAATTCAACTCAGTTCAATTCAATTGATTAAAAATTAGTTGCTGTTTTATGATCCTTTTATCAGTTATTCAGTGACACGAAGCCACGTCTTCCCATATTTCTACAAGAGTTATATTCCCACCAGTGGAAGTGTTCGAGCAGAAACGATTCAATTCAGTTCAATTCGGTTGATTAGAGATGAGCTGCTGTTTTATGTCCCTTTTATCAGTCATTCAGTGATACGAAGGCACGTCTCTACGTATTTCTGCAAGAGTTATTTTCCAAACAGCAGAAGTGCTCAAGCAGTTGTCTAAAATATTAATAGCGATGTCAAATCTTAAAACTTATTAGAGACAGCTCATATACTCGGAACGGCCGAGCGCACACCGGTTGGAGTTCATATGGTTTGAGATACGAACGCAAAGTCTGCTGTGAGAAAAGGTCGATATATATATATATATATATATTCATTCATTCATTCATTTTCTACCGCTTATCCGAACTACCTCGGGTCACGGGGAGCCTGTGCCTATCTCAGGCGTCATCGGGCATCAAGGCAGGATACACCCTGGACGGAGTGCCAACCCATCGCAGGGCACACACACACTCTCATTCACTCACGCAATCACACACTACGGACAATTTTACAGAGATGCCAATCAACCTACCATGCATGTCTTTGGACCGGGGGAGGAAACCGGAGTACCCGGAGGAAACCCCCGAGGCACGGGGAGAACATGCAAACTCCACACACACAAGGCGGAGGCAGGAATCGAACCCCCAACCCTGGAGGTGTGAGGCGAACATGCTAACCACTAAGCCACCGTGCCCCCTAAATATATACTGTATATATATATATATATATATATATATATATATATATATATATATATATATATATATATATATATATATATATATATATATATATTTAAATTTAAGGAATTTAGCGCAAGACAATACACTGCAACGCGGACTAAACCCTGTGCACTGCAGATACGGCGTTTTTTTCATTTCCTGAAAAATAACGGTTTTGGAGATACGAGGATTCATTACTGCCTTCACACGGCTAAACAAATCAAACACATTGCTGATTTCCTCACATGAATACCTCCCGACATGAAGTGAATGTGACTTTTAATTTTTTGTTAGAAGATGTTAAAGTCTTTTGTCTGTTCTGTCAGGCCTTGCGTATGGCTTGAGACTCGGAGTCTGAAGTGAAGCCAGTGCTAATATTTGATTACTTATTTGGTGCATTGATGGTGTTTGATTGGTAGGTTGGTGCTGCAAGTCATTTTAGAGTTTACTGGATGTGAAAATTGTTCTAAATTACATGTGTACTAGAAAAGGAAAATTACAGCCTGGGAAAGTGCACTATTTTTCAGAGCATTTCTGTGAATAAAAATAAAAACCGGAAGTATAGTAAACAAAAAAAAGAAAAAGAAAAACAACAACTATCTATCCATTTACATTTTACACTTCCAGCATTTGGTAGACGTCTTTATCCAGAGAGACTCGCATTTGATCTAATTTTATACATGATGAGGCTTATAAGGACTTTGCTCAGGGGCTTAGCAGTGGCAGCTTGGTGGACCTGGGATTCAAACTCACAACCTTCCTATAAGTCCAGTGCCTTAGCCACTAAGATACTACATCCCCTTTATCTATCTATTCATCTATCTATTCATTTCATTCATTATTCTTCAGTTGCATAAACCTTTTATCTCCTTTCTTAAGTTCAGGGTTGGAGTTCACTGTATGCTTAAAATGAAATAATACGAAAAGATTACATCCAGAAAAGTTTTTGTTTTGTTTTGTCCATGTGAGACATGCAGACAGAGAATCCATCTATTACAGGTTTTTGTTTTTTATCTGAAGAAATAAACCATGACAATAAAAAATAAACAAATTAAATAATTAATCTAATAATAATAATAATAATAATAATAATAATAATAATAATAATAATAATAATTATTATTATTATTATTATTATTATTATTATTTCTTTAACTATTTATTTATTTATTTATTTATTTATTTATTTATTTATTTATTTTACTGAAAATGAGCTGTTTCTTTTTACCTCTGTGTGGATATTTAAGTCCGTTCACAGAGGCTTATTTTTGATTGAAGTGTGGCATCAGTACAGAAACAGGTTATAGCCGAGTGTACGATGTTGGCTTGTGAACATGTCATTGTCTTTTCCCTGCCTGCCTGTTGTAGCTGTGTATCAGAGAGCAGTAAGCAATCATAGTTTTATTAGGCGCTTCTCACCTATTCCTTGGTGAACTGATGCAAGATGTAATGACAGAAGATGTTCTCTATAATTTACAAGAAGTAACCTAGAGGCTTTTTATTGGTGTTTGTGTGTGTGTGTGTGTGTGTGTGTGTGTGTGTGTGTGTGTGTGTGTGTGTGTGTGTGTGTGTGTGTGTGTGGATGTGTGTGTGTGTGGATGTGTGGATGTGTGTGTGGGTGGATGTGTGTGAATGTGTATATGTGTGTGGGGGTGTATGTATGTGTGTGTGTGTATATGTGTGTATGTTCTCTATAATTTACAAGGAGTACCCTAGAGGCTTTTTATTGCTGTTTGTATATGTGTGTGTGTGTGTGTGTGTGTGTGTGTGTGTGTGTGTGTGTGTGTGTGTGTGTGTGTGTGGATGTGTGGATGTGTGTGCGGGTGGATGTGTGTGCGGGTGGATGTGTATATGTGTGTGGGGGTGTGTGTGTGTGTGTGTGTGTTTGTGTGTGTGTGGATGTGTGGATGTGTGTGCGGGTGGATGTGTGTGAATGTGTATATGTGTGTGGGGGTGTATGTGTGTGTGTGTGTGTGTATGTGTGTGTATGTATGTGTGTACAGTATGTGCGTGTGTGTGTATGTGTGTGTGTTGCCAATTGGTGTGAAAATAGATGGAGCCAGAGAGAAAAAGTCCAGGCTTTTTTTCTTACACTTGTCTCTGTTATTAAATGAAATTCTAAGCACAGTGTCTGAGAAAAAGGAAGTGAAGAGCACAGCACCTGAAGGCACGTTGAGAAAAGGCACGGTGATGAACAAAATAGGCAAAAATGTTCATGAATTACAGTTGCTATGACTAATGCAGTAACTGCAACTCTTGAAGCAGTTGAAGCAGTAGAGGATTATGTGAGTGACAGCAATACACCCTACTGACAGTTCAGCAATTTGGTTCATGCTTCACAAAGATAATAGTGTTGACTAAAAGAATGTGACACATTTAATATTGGCTCATTTTTCATGAAACACAAACAGAATGTGAATATGACAATATTATTCCTTAGTTTTGATGCATTTATGCAAATGGATTTGATGTGGATTACTAGTACAATCGTTATATACTGTAGTATAGATGTATAGATGTCCTTGTTGATGATGTCTTTCGAATCGTTTCTTGTAGCTCAGCTATGGTGAATGTAGGAAACCATTAAGCAGAGATAAAACAAAAGAAGTAATTTAAGAAATAAATAAAAAGTAAGTGTTATAAAACATTTCTTGCTGCAATAATGTTCTCCTAACAGGGTTAAGGCTTGATGGTGCTTGTGTTTCACGTATTAGTCTGGTTGCTGATCCTGAGTCAGAAGGATATTGATACGTTTTCTTTTTTTGCCGTACGTTTATTTTCTTGCACTGCATTCAAATTCATGAAGCAAAAAAAAAATTAAATAAATAAATAATTAGACATTTGTACAATTGATACACAATTTGTGCTACAATATCCAGTTTAGCTAACTGGGAGGGAAAAACAATGCTGCATTCAAACTCCAAAAATAAAAAAAATAAAAAAATTAAATATGAATTAGGGGGGCACGGTGGCTTAGTGGTTAGCACGTTCGCCTCACACCTCCAGGGTCGGGGTTCGATTCCCGCCTCCACCTTGTGTGTGTGGAGTTTGCATGTTCTCCCCGTGCCTCAGGGGTTTCCTCCGGGTACTCCGGTTTCCTCCCCCGGTCCAAAGACATGCATGGTAGGTTGATTGGCATCTCTGGAAAATTGTCCCTAGTGTGTGAGTGCATGAGTGAATGAGAGTGTGTGTGTGTGCCCTGCGATGGGTTGGCACTCCGTCCAGGGTGTATCCTGCCTTAATGCTCGATGACGCCTGAGATAGGCACAGGCTCACCGTGACCCGAGGTAGTTCGGATAAGCGGTAGAAGATGAATGAATGAATGAATGAATAAATATGAATTGTGTCAAAATCACTGCTGTGAGGCAGAATACAGACACAGGGTCAGGTTAGGATCAAGAACAGAGGTTTATCAACTTCAATATAATGAACAAAGGTGACTGCTTGGTCAGTTAGCTAGCATAGCATCACTTAAGGGCAGAAACACAGGATAGATTCAGATCAGTAATCTGGAAAATTTAGACGTCGGAGTCTCTGGTGGTGAGGCGGGACCCAGGAGGCTTGGCAGCGTTAGGTGGGTTCCAGAAAGCCAGGTTGCGGTTGGTGGTCTCAGAAAAGGGAGTCATATTCCGATTACTCCATTGTGGCTGTGTAGGAGATACAGAAAGTGGCGGTATTTTTTGTAGCCTAACGAACACTAACCTCCCTGAAAGTGCCACAACTCATGCAACTTCGTCTTCCTCGTTAAGACAGTAAAGAGTTTTCTGCTCCGATCTGGTTGGCTGTTGTGCTTTTGGTGCATTTTTTTCCTCCTTGCCCCACTGCCACATGCTATCCAAAACACGTGTGGTGCTGAAATGGCGCTGTTCATTCAGCACCACCACGGTAGTAGTGGAAGAAGCGCCAATCTGTCCTCCGAGGGTTTCGGTGCATGCTCCGATGTCACAGTGTACAAAAAACACATTCTAACACTGAAACTAAGTAGTATAAACCTAAGTAGTGTAAGCGTAACTGATTCAGGATCCAACCGAATTCTCACTGTAGTTGCTTATGTTAAACCTGGAACTGTAAATATTTAGCGTCACATGCATATAAATATGAAAATGTGAGCAAAATAGTTCCCCTTCACGTGCATCTGAATCAGGAGAAAAATAGATGAAAAATATCTGTAATGACGGGGACACGTGCGGAATTGTGGAAGAATGTATTTAACAAATATTTGTACGTACAGTCTTGTTGCTTCTTCCAGTTTAGCTTTAAGATACAAAAGGGGTTTAATCAAGCAGAAATATCAGCATTACCGGTTATACAACCAGATTGGTTCTTCAGCTGTGGTGCTTTTCATACGTACAAAGAAATTGTCTAGAGGAGGCATCAGACGCCATTCAAAAGTGCTCCATTTCCTTCAGTATCGCATGCCTTTCCCTAAAGCCAAACCACCAGGATCTTCACAGGGAAGTTTGTGGATTCTGTTGCTGTGCCTCCAACTGATTTGTCGGTGAATTCTGGCTCAGACGCGACAGAGACGAATTTTCTTTTTCTTCTTCTGAGTCTGCCATTGTGTTAACTTTGAGTTCAACCTCTGAACACTTGAAAGCTACACTTCCTGTCTGAGCCTGATGCTTGTGTGAGGTGATGCCAATCTAAACGAAACTTTCTGAGGAAGAAAGCGGTCCCGGCCTCAAAACGGCTGTTTAGCTCGGCAACAGCCTTTTGAACATTTGTGTAGCATTCGGAAATACAGACGAGTGCAATGTCTTGCATCAGCCTGACTTTTTAAATTGGGTAGGGTTTATATATTTATATATATATATATATATATATATATATATATATATATATATATATATATATATATATATATTTATTTCTATATCTCTTGTGATTTATCACAATAGGAGTAGCATCCGGAAGACGTCAGAAATAAATAAAAAGCGATATGCTAGCAATTCAAAATATAAGGAAAGATCTACAGAGAAATTATTGGAACAAATACATCTTGTTCATGTTATCTGCAGAATGTAGTGTGTGAGATCTGGCCAAGGTTTTGGGGTCAACAAGACGCTGGGAGGAACCGAAAGCCACGCAGGAGATATGGAAGAGGATGGAGGCGGGTATGAGGTGAAAAAAAGATGAGCATAGAGACGATAACAGAATATTTACAATGCTTGGTGTTAATATTCATGAACTTTCCACATTTTCAGGAAGTGAAATGGACTTAATGGGGATTATATATCTTTAATCTACTTCTCTGGCTTCCCTGTTCTCTCACGAATGTCTTCCTTATCCACTCGCAGATGTTTAATAGGCAGAGTTGTGGCTGTGCCATATTCTTTCCATTTTTAATAAGAATGGATTTAATGATGTTATTTTCAAATGGCTGATCGGAGTGTGGGATTTTTTTTTTTTTTTTTTAATAACCAAGCCCTATTTGCCCTACTTTTCCAGAACATTGTTCTTTGATGTATTTTGTTTAATGGGTTAATGGTTAATAACTTTGATTATTCTTTAATGGAATGTGGTGGTTTAACAGAATTTCTATATGTGAATTTTTTTTTTCATTTTAAACCAGATTCATCTATCTATCTATCTATCTATCTATCTATCTATCTATCTATCTATCTATCTATCTATCTATCTATCTATCTATCTATCTAATTACTTGACATTTATATGTAAAAATGAGTGGCTTGGTAATATACCAGCTCAAAATATCATCTCTGGAAAATTGTCCATAGTGTGTGATTGCGTGAGTGAATGAGAGTGTGTGTGTGCCCTGCGATGGGTTGGCACTCCGTCCAGGGTGTATCCTGCCTTGATACCCGATGACGTCTGAGATAGGCACAGGCTCCCCGTGACCCGAGGTAGTTCGGATAAGCGGTAGAAGATGAAAATGAGATAAATAACATTGGTTATTTTTTCTTACAAGATTTAGACATTAAGATTAAGATTTAGTAGCACTAACAGATTTTAAGTTTGTGATTTGTTCATTTAGTAACAAGAAATAACGATTCATTATTTGTGCCTGGGGTGGGACAACTTGATTTCTTGAAATTTTAGCAATAGCCTTTTTAAATGAAATGATAAGAAATGAAATCATTTTAGATGTATATTTAAAAACAGTCATGCACCAAAAGCACTCATTCCTCAGAATGGCACAAGTCACTCCGGATAAGATCGTCTGCCAAATGCCATAAATGTAAACGTAGCTACTGGAACGCTGTTAAAGTTAAAATCCCAGAACAGACACGATATGGCCTTTTGCACTGTGGTTGCACGAAAGGCACAATAATTTCTCAATCATTTATCAAGTGTTTATACATGTCATACAGGCATACATAGGGTTGTGGTGGCTTAGTGGTTAAGGTGTTGCTACTGATTGGAAAGTTGTGAGTTCAAATCCCAGGTCCGCCAAGCTGCCACTGCTAGGCCCCTGAGCAAGGCCCTTAACCATTGAATGCTCAGTTGTATAATAACAAGAGATTAAGTACAGTATAAGTTACACTGGATAAGAGCGTCCACTAAACGCTGCAAATTAAATGAAAAGCTTTTGCTTGTTTGTAAATGTGTACACTGCTTGTAAACCTTATGTACAACAAGATTGTAAATCTCCTCAAGTCCAAACGTATATATTTATCTCTTTGACATGAACACAAAGGTGCTAACCTTTAAGCTTTAGCGGTAGCATTTACAGGAGACACATGGATATGTCCTGCAGAACGGTCAAACCAAACGTGAATGAAATTCCTTAAGGGAATTCACTGAAGGGGAAAGGACATGGAACGCAAACAGCACATGTTGGCATGTGATTTCGGATATTCAGAACGTCGACTTCAAAAGCCTTGAGCTTGTGAATGTGTTTGCAGAACTGCAGTCGCGTTGTTTGAAAAATAAAAATAGAAGAGCTGATCATTATTATAAGTAGTAAATTTGAAAATTGTCCGTAGTGTGTGATTGCGTGAGTGAATGAGAGAGTGTGTGTGTGCCCTGCGATGGGTTGGCAATCCGTCCAGGTTGTATCCTGCCTTGATGCCCGATGACTAATATTTCCTTACAGTTGCTGGTTGAATGTGAAAATAAAATCTCCACTGACACACCAGAGTTTTTGCTATACAATTCCAATTTTTCTCTCTAGGATTATGTGAACTTTCGTATCCTTACGCTCTGTTTAAGCTCAGGGACTTAGAGTCGGCCTTTGCAAATAATAACATCTGGCATAACCGTGCGCCTGTTGGGGTATGTATAAGTTGTGTCTGTTCTCTGAAAGATATGCATGAAGGAAAGGGAGGGCAGTGGAGACAGACAGGATCCTTGACTCGTAGGTAAAGAGATGCATCAGCGGGATTACTTTACACCCCGGGGTAAGAGCGGCGGTGCTTATAGCAGCACATTGATGCCACTAAAACTTACACCACCTGCCAGATTGCCACAGCAAGCGACGTGTGAATAAGTCACTTAAGCCGCTTCTTCACAGCCGCCGTCACTATTTCAAATTACACTTACCTGTCTGCAAACATTGTAAAACCCTCTTTATCGTTGCCTTCATACTTAAGATCTCGACCCTTTCTTTGTCTAGACATATTGCGTTAAAAGTCAGTAGCAGACATCCACAGTTGAGTGTAAAGTACAGTTCTTGACCGCTTCCTTGCTTCCTTACATACTGCTTTAGTGCTAAAAGCCACATACAGTTTTCCCACTGGAAAAGACACTACTTTGAAGAGGTACAAATGCATCATGCGAAAGACTGAATGTGAAGCACATTTGCTGTACTGTACGTACTGTAGTGCCATTACAGTACTAATACAGTACGTGCTAATGCAGTACGTCCAGATTCTCTGTATTCATAATACAGTAAGTGTGAAATATCTGAATGAGCTACTGCTTCTGCTGTGTTCCGTACAGAACCGGCGGACACTGCGTTATCCCATAAGGCAAAGGGACTGCAGCGGATGGGCTGTTAAAATCATTTTTATGTATAAGTGCTATAGTAGGTATTAAACGTTGTATGTACTTGTTTAAATTCTGTAGATTTTGAAGGTTTAAACAAAGAAGTTAAGGCATGACATCATAGGTTACATGATAAAGGCCAGCATGGTAGTTGTATATAGTATGTCTGGATTGTATTCATACTACATACAGACTGATGTCGAGCAGTTGAAAACAGGAAGAAAAAAAAGTGGGCGGAGCTAGAGTGTCTTATTATTCATTCATTCATTCATTCATTCATTCATCTTCTACCGCTTATCTGAACTACCTCGGGTCACGGGGGAGTGTCTTATTAGTTAAAACACAATATAAGGGTAAAATATACTGATTATCAATTAGCATAAGAATTATGTTTCTGCCTGCTGTAGAATGTAGGCTTGCTGATATTCAAATCAAAAATCAAATCAAATTTTATTTGTCACATACACATACATACAGGGTACGATATGCAGTAAAATGCTTTATGCAACTGTCCGGTATAAGAATTAAAAAAATATAAAAAGTATAAAAAAGCAAGAAATAAAATAAGAATAAAATAATAAAAAGTCTAAACTATATAAGAAAACTATATAAAAATATGAAAATATAGATGAAGAAATAATGTATATACTGTACATATGCATAAATATACATATACATAAATGTGTATGGTATTTAAAGATTGTCCTTAAAGTGTTCAGGTGAATTCTTCAATTCAATTCAATTCAGTTTTATTTATGTAGCGATTTTAACAATGGTTGTTGTCACAAAGCGGCTTTAATTTATCCCTACTGAGCAAAGTGAGGGGGGCACGGTGGCTTAGTGGTTAGCACGTTCGCCTCACACCTCCAGGGTCGGGGTTTGATTCCCGCCTCCGCCTTGTGTGTGTGGAGTTTGCATGTTCTCCCCGTGCCTCGGGGGTTTCCTCCGGGTACTCCGGTTTCCTCCCCCGGTCCAAAGACATGCATGGTAGGTTGATTGGCATCCCTGGAAAATTGTCCGTAGTGTGTGATTGCGTGAGTGAATGCGTGTGTGTGTGTGTGTGTGTGCCCTGCGCTGGGTTGGCACTCCGTCCAGGGTGTATCCTGCCTTGATGCCCAATGACGCCTGAGATAGGCACAGGCTCCCCGTGACCCGAGGTACTTCGGATAAGCGGTAGAAGATGAATGAATGAATGAGCAAAGTGAAACGAAAATCCCCGAAACGACAAGAGGAAGAAACCTGGAGAGGAATCAGACTCATCTGGGGATAAAGGATAGCGTGATTATTGATCTTTTCTCTTCTGTAGCTGTAAACCATAGAGCTAAGCGGCGCTAAAATGATTTTCAGTTTTAAAGTTTCTGATTTCATTAGAGATTTAATTCTATGTCTATCATGTCCAAGTAAAGTTATTGAGTATTTAGTGATGAGGTTTGACTGTAAACTGTTCTTGTTCTCTTGGCAAGTGCAGTCTTTAAGCTTTCCAAGGAAGAACATCCACAGGCCTGTTTATTCCTCCTTCTTGCACTATTTTTAATTAATGTTTTTTTGTTGTGCCTTCTTTTTTAAATGTCCTGCTTAAATGAGGTCAGAGACTTTCACTGATTGGGCTACTATTTCCTGTAAATATGACAATAAACAGGCGGGCACGGTGGCTTAGGTGACATTTGCGGACACATTGTGGCTAATGCTGGTTTGACCTGTGCAACACTGTTATTTCTGCCTTTGCTAGGAGGCATTAAAAAAATTAACTACTACTAATAAAAAACAGGGGGGCACGGTGGCTTAGTGGTTAGCACGTTCGCCTCACACCTTCAGGGTTGGGGGTTCGATTCCCGCATCCACCTTGTGTGTGGAGTTTGCATGTTCTCCCGTGCCTCGGGGGTTTCCTCCGGATACTCCGGTTTCCTCTCTCGGTCCAAAGACATGCATGGTAGGTTGATTGGCATCTCTGGAAAAATTGTCCGTAGTGTGTGATTGTGTGAGTGAGTGAGAGTGTGTGTGCCCTGCGATGGGCAAGGTATCCTGCCTTGATGCCCGATGACGCCTGAGATAGGCACAGGCTCCCCGTGACACGAGGTAGTTCGGATAAGCGGTAGAAAACAAATGAATGAATGACAATAACACTCGATTCTTGAATCTTCAAGGTGTCCATGCATGTGTTTTTTCTGCCCCTCTATAACTGAGGTACACAATTTACCACTTTAAATTGTGTTTCTGCAAACTATTATCTTTTCCAGATTCAGTCTTCTGTTCATCTGTGAATTTTTAACGGCTTTAATGTCCAGGGTGTCATTCGCCGGCTGCTCGTTGGCTCCGTGATGTTCTTGTTAGACAAGTAATTCTGCTTGTATTGTAATTTTTCAGTAGTAATAATGTATATATGTGTATGTATGCTCAGGCTCAGCAGTCATTCTCCAGGCTTTAAATGATTATTCGATTCATGGCCACAGTCGCTGTACAAACAGCCGTGCTGGATTCACCATGCTTCTTACTGCCGTCATCTGATAAATCAAATCTAGCGCCAGAGACAGAGTCTCTGTGTCATTTATAAAGAGTGATGTGACAAATAAGGCACCCTGCTTTGCAGTTCATCATGCTGGAAGTCAATGATAAACAGTAATAGAAAAGAAAATACTACTGTCAAGCTTACGGTGAGAAAGCCATTTGTCATAAATGATGGGAGGCACCAGATTTTAACCTGATCTTCTGAGCTAAAGGAGGGAAGTTGGTGCAGTTGGATACATCTGTAAACAGCATGGGAATATAACGGATATACTGAAACCAAAATATAACCAAGTAACCAAAAGAAAATCGACATGGACTCAGTCTTTAGTGGTTGATTTCGATCGTGCAGGACTGAAATTCTACAGCTTAAGCTGTGAACTGATACCTGCTATAATGTATGTGTCGTACATATTAAATGTATGAAAAGTTAGAAGCCAAAAAAACGAATATTTTGTACTGAAACATGAGAAGAGTTTCATTTCAGTTTCAAATAGCAACTATTATCAAAAACTACCAAACCACATAAAAGCTAATAAGTAAGGAATTAAAATTACCACAGATTTTCTACAGATTTGGGCCAAGATATATCATGTGACATCTTCAGATAATATATTCAGCCAAAGCCCATTTTGATTAATTAATGTGTGTTGAAAACGAATACAAATATCAATAATTACATACTGTATGTCAGTAAAACAAGAATCATGTGCTCGTAATTTGATCAAATTCCAGTAGTTTTCTCCCAAATACAGTACAAAACCTCTACTTGCATCGCTAGTTGCGTCACAAAATTGAGCCAGAATCACAAAAACAACAAAAAATAAAAATAAAACAGAGGGATTAATTACATTTAAATGATTATTTAATGGGGGGCACGGTGGCTTAGTGGTTAGCACATCCGCCTCACACCTCCAGGGTTGGGGGTTCGATTCCCGCCTCTGCCTTGTGTGTGTGGAGTTTGCATGTTCTCCCCGTGCCTCGGGGGTTTCCTCCGGGTACTCCGGTTTCCTCCCCCGGTCCAAAGACATGCATGGTAGGTTGATTGGCTTCTCTGTAAAATTGTCCGTAGAGTGTGATTGCGTGAGTGAATGAGAGTGTGTGTGTGCCCTGCGATGGGTTGGAACTCCGTCCAGGGTGTATCCTGCCTTGATGCCCGATGACTCCTGAGATAGGCACAGGCTCCCCGTGACCCGAGGTAGCTCGGATAAGCGGTAGAAAATGAATGAATGATTATTTAATATTCCTTCACATTATCCTGTAGCATTTGCTATTTTGATGCTACTGTTTATCCATCAATAGTTACAGAGAATCTAGTTGAAGGGCTACACCACAAAATAGTTCCTATTATTACTTACATAATAGCCTCTTTCTTTTTTCTTTCGGCTGCTTCCTGTTTGGGCTCCCACATATTTGATTTGAGACAGGTTTTACGCTGGATGCCCTTTTTGGCGTTACCTTCCCATTGTATGTAGTCTTTGGGACCGGCACTGAGAGTTAACTCTTCATTAGCTGGGTTAGCGCCCTGCCCAGGGATCGAATCTGGGACACAACAATAAGGATCCTGGAAGCCATTTAGATAATGGCAGCTAAAAAAACATTATTTGTGTTTTATTTCATCATCATTAAAATGTATGTATGCTCAGGCTCTGCATGTAGTCACCGGGATTTAACCGATTAGTCGATTCATGGCCACAGTCGCTGTACAATCAGCCGTGCTGGATTCACCATGCTTCTCTCTGCCATTGTCTGATAAATCAAATCTAGCGCCATTTTATTACACCATAAGAAGAGACATTTTGTTCTATTTCGTACGAATTAAATTCTTATTCGTTTATTAGTTTCTTAGCTAATTAATACCAAACGTCAGAATCAGAACACGCACATTAGCATAAACTTTGCAGTTGGACGTCTTCTGACCAATCAGAATGGAGATTTTAAAATCTATACTCAATGCACAGTTTTCTAAAAGAGTAAAAAAAAAGAATATGTAGCGCCAAGCTGGTATAGTACATTTAGAAAATATTATGTTTAAGCTTTTTTTTTTTCAAGAGGGAAACATTCTCTTAAACCTGGAGTTACCTAACATGTCAAAAGTGGCTATTTACTACAGCTAACAGTAACTTCTATATTTCTCTTTCAAAACATGGCTTAAAATAACCCAGCTGTCCATCATCCACTTCCACGCTTTGCGGATCCTTAAGTCACCACTCGCTCTATGGAAAGCAGACCACAAACCTACAGTATAAAGCGATGGCAGCGTGCTGAGCTCGAGAGTAGGCAGGAACTCGTTTTTGCTTTTAGTCCTCATACACACTTATGACAGGCAACGCACGGTGTGCAGAAAGCTCATGCTGAACAGAGTCTTGCCAGTGGAGCTGAACTACACATCCTCCCTGAGACAACCTCCCACCAGTATCCCCTTCTCTTTTTCCTGTCCCTGATAAACCTGGGCTTTGAAGTGATGCCACAGCTCAGAATCAGCCTCTTTTGGCTCTACATAGGCAGGATGTGAGAGCTTGGGGTCCACTGGAGGTGCTTGGCGTATTATATTTTAGGCCAATTGATGTAGAATTTAACCCTTTTAAATCACATTCATTTTAGTTCATTTCCTTGTTGCCATGAATTAATATAGTAAGGCCATTAGGAGAATTTTATTTTGTGCACAAGATAACATACAGTATATAAAAACCTCATATATGTTTTTATTTTTTTAAGATGGAAATCCTTTTTTTTCTTGAGATTATGAAAGCAAAAAATAAAAAGCCATCTTATACACCTATATAGCAGAGGTGGGAGTGCAGTAAGTCACACATGTGCAAGTCACAAGTGAGTCTCAAGTCATGAATGTCAAGTCAAAGTCGAGTCTTAATATTTGTCAAGCAAGTCTCAAGTCTCAAAAACTTACGTCTGACTCGAATCAAGTCGAGTCTCCCATCTCTGAGTCACTTAACTCAAGTCCGAGTCAAGTCTCAAGTCATGAATGTCAAGTCAAAGTCAAGTTGAGTCTTTTTTTAATATTTGTCAAGTCTCAAATTTGTGACTTCAGTCTGACTCGAGTCAAGTCATATGACTTGAGTCCCCCGTCTCTGCTATATAGTGAACCAAATGATGGTTCAAGAATCTAAAATCCATTAAATTACGTTCACTCACACACACACACACACATACTGTACACACACACACACACACACACACACACACACACACACGTTAAATCGCTGCAATTTACGAGTCCCTGTACTAGGAGGTCACCAGTAGGCATGTCTATGTTCTAATAGTAATAATGTTTCTAAAGAATGCAGCTTGATTACGAATCTAAAATGAAATATTCTGGAGGATAATTTGGCGTTCATGATGATTCATCAGGGTATATAAGCATCATATCATACGAGATGAATGAGAACCAGTGTGCCATGGATCACGTGCACACTACTGACTTTACTCCCATTGGTAGTCGCTGGCTAATTTTATTTTTATAGAGATTTTAACAATGGACATTGTCTCAAAGCAGCTTTACAGAACATAAGAAACTTAATACATTTTTTTTATATTATACAAGGAACAAAATGATGCAAAAATTAATATTAGATATATTTAAATGAGTTTGTATTTATCCCTAATGAGCAAGTCTGAGGTGACTGAGGTGTCCGTGGCAAGGAAAAACTCCCTTAAACCCTATTCGGACGGGATTAGTTTTACGTGGGGACGTGGAGTAATGCAATTTTACCTCAGGACGTCTGTAATGTTAATTGGCCAGTTCGCACGGGACAAGACATCTCAGTAAAACTAGCAGAAGTGGGAGGGGTAACTCGCTTTACGCACCACAGTAACCTCCTTGTCGTCATGTGCGTATGACGTTGCTTCCTGTTATCACGTGCGCAAACAGACAACATGGCGCCTCCATGCTTGCAAAACGCGCCAAAAACTACTTTTAAACAGGAAATGACGGAATTTTACCGTACATATTTACAGCGGGTCTATTCGGACGGGATTAGTATTACCTGAGGTAATTTTTCCGGACCTTTTTACAAAAGGTAAAAGTCGCCGTAATCTTTACTGACATTGTCCGTAATGATTACCGAGATGGCACATTCGGACGGGATTAAAATCACCGAGAAGCTCTGGTAATAATTACTTTACCCCCACGTCCCCACGTAAAACTAATCCCGTCCGAATAGGGCTTTAGATGGTAAAGGAAGAAACCTTGAGAGGAACCAGATTCTAAAGGGAACCTCATCCTCATTTGGGTGACACTAGAGGGTTTGATTGTAAATATACAGTCCAATAATTATGTATTGATTAGAAGGTTGTTGTCCTCAAAGACCACATGTAGTCGGCATCTCCTCTTAGAATGTTTGAATACTTCATGAAGCAGAGTCAAACTGGAGCTGGTACATCTCTAGATGCCTCAGGATCCTCACAGGGTTGGCCTCATCTCAATGAAGGTCCACTTTATGACATGGAACACAACCGGAGCCGGTACAATCTTCGATATTCCAGTCGATTTGTCACTGCGTGTCTTTGAATGTATGAATGTAGCATCATCCTAAAACGTCAGTCAGCCAATGATAGCAAACAAAAACTGATCTTTTCTATATACAAAAGCAACTTAACAAATTCAGCACTGAATGCAATACGCAATGAAATCTGACTGATTTTACTTGCAGAAACAGAAGCAAGTTCAAAAAACAATATCTTTAGAAGAACCTTGGCAGATTCTCTAAAATGGCTTGGAAAACCAAACCGGCCAATTTCCTCTTAAAAGTGCCTGACAGTGTGCACAATATCATGGATTTAAAGGCAAAGTGGTTACAACAAATATTGACTTGTGTGGCGTTTTACACTTGACTCATCTTTACAATACATTTTTTATAGTCTATTGTATTATTTATTTATTATTATTTTTAAGGCATCTTCACAGTACTTCAGAATTTCTTAGACTTTTTTCAGAGTACCGTGTCAGTTTGTATGCTGCAAATGACTCGTTCTTATATAAAATCAATCTGTATGAGGACGAAAACACAAGCGTGTTATTCTCTCTTGTTTTTATGCATTTACCACTCTCTCTCACTCACTCATTTTCTACCGCTTATCCGAACTACCTCGGGTCATGGGGAGCCTGTGCCTATCTCAGGCGTCATTGGGCATTAAGGCAGGATACACCCTGGACGGAGTGCCAACCCATCGCAGGGCACACACACTCTCATTCACTCACACACTACGGACGGAAACCGGAGTACCCGGAGGAAACCTCCGAGGCACGGGGAGAACATGCAAACTCCACACACACAAGGCGGAGGCGGGAATCGAACCCCCAACCCTGGAGGTGTGAGGCGAACGTGCTAACCACTAAGCCGCCGTGCCCCCTGCATTTACCACATAAAGTAATTTAAAACATGTTCAGAAACACAAAGTAGAAACTACCTTCTTGTGCCTTGAGCTAATTTCACCTGCACAGGGACAAATACGCTTTATGATATACAGCAACAAAATGAAGTGCATTTCTCTCGATTTTTTTTTTTACCACGCACAAGTGTACTCTGTGTGACTGTTGGTTCGAAAAATCCAAGACAGGCTGACAGAATCATAGAGGGAAATTTAATTGAATGCCTTTCAGGTAATTCTCTGCTCTCAAAGGTTTCACAGTGCAAGATATTGGCTCCCTGGCACTATGCCTTAGCTTCAGAAGCTGGGTTTTATAACTCGCTGGGAACACAGCCACAGTGGCCAATCCTCATTTAATCAAAGGTCGCTGTGTGAGCTGCAACAAGTGTGTTAATCCCTTCTAAATCTGCTTAGTTTGGGCTCTCCCAAAATGCAGCCATCACTCTGACCTACAGTCTCAATAACTGAACCATACTTCAGGAGCTTTCAGGACTTTTAATTTACAACAATTTGTTGAAGTGTAAAAATATTAATGCTTGTGTCAGAATGTGGCTTAGTGGTTAGCACGTTCGCCTCACACCTCCAGGGTTGGGGGTTCGATTCCCGCCTCCGCCTTGTGTGTGTGGAGTTTAGATGTTCTCCCCATGCCTCGGGGGTTTCCTCCGGGTACTCCGGTTTCCTCCCCCGGTCCAAAGACATGCATGGTAGGTTGATTGGCATCTCTGGAAAATTGTCCATAGTGTGTGAATGAGTGTGTGAATGAGTGTGTGTGTGTGTGTGTGTGTGTGTGTGTGGGCCCTGCGATGGGTTAGCACTCCGTCCAGGGTGTATCCTGCCTTGATGCTTGATGACGCCTGAGATAGGCACAGGCTCCCCGTGACCCGAGGTAGTTCGGATAAGCGGTAGAAAATGAGTGAGAGAGTGTGAGTGACAACATAAGCCAGTTTGTTGTTGTTCTAATTTCAGCTTCTCTAGTTATAGGTCACCACAGTGGATCATCTGATCTTCATATTTGATGTAGCACAGGTTTAAAGGGTTGGATGCCCTTCCTGACCCAACCCATGCTTTTTTATCCAGGCTTACTTGATCAACCCCCAAGTGGCTCGGTTGGTTCCGCAGAGACCACCAGGAAATACAAATAGCCAGTTTATAGTGTCTGAAACTACTGTTTTCTTGACTTAAATAACCACTCTGTATCTGTACAGTCGAAGATTGGAATCGGGGAGTTAGCGGTGGCTCAAAAGGTGTTAACTTTGGCTCCTTGGACAAGGTGCCGTGTTGCTGTTCTGATGGTTTGGGGATCTGATGGTTTGGGGTTCACCAAGCTGCCACTGTTGGGTCTTGAGCAAGGCACTTGTCCCACTTCCTAACAAACTGTGGTATGTTAAGAAAAAGGATTTATCTGTGCTATAATGTATACATGACAACTAAAGAGTCAAGTTTTATTAAACCTGTGCCCACTGTAGACTCGGATACCTGTTCTTAGCCGACAGGAGTGAAACCTGGTGTGGTCACCTGCTGTTGTAGTCCTCATTCGCCTTGAGCTCTGAAGTGTTGTGCACTTTGAGATGTTTTCCTGCATCCCACCTTTGTAAAGAGTGGTTATTTGAGCTATTCTATACCCCTTCCCATCAGCTTCTGTCTGCTAAATGTCTTCTGATCAACTCCTCTCTCGTCAACAAGGTGTTCCTGAAGGATGCAGGATGTATCTGAGCTGGCAAACCGCATGATATGAGCTTTCCAAAACTCTAATACAAACAGATCTAACTCTGAGTTACACTCATTCACATAAGATTTTTACTGTGACTCTCAACAGCTGAGGAACATCCTGTTTTAGACTATTTGTTCTTTTCTGACTCAATGAGATTTTCTCATTAGATTTCCATTGTTTTATATAAGTTATATTAAGTCACGTCTAAGAGATAGATTAAAAGAAAAAGAAAGAAGGAAAGAAATGAGCTAATCTGCTTAGTTGGGAGTCTTCTAAAAGGCTGCCATCAGTCTGATCTGTATACATTCAGGCTTTTAATCCATAGTTCTACTTTTAACTTTCTTGTCTAAGTGTATATCTATTAGAACTTTCTTTTTTGTGTTACTTCAGGACTGTGGTGTTGCCAGGTGCACTCTTTTCTTGTGAATTTGGATTTATTTGTCTGTCCTGGAAGGTTTTTTGTCTATTTGAAAAAAAAAAAGGAAATTGGAAAAACTGGACAAAAAAAAAAAAAAAGAATCAAATTTCAAATTAAATAATAAAAAAAAACACAATCTGAACACAAAACAAAAAATAATAAATGAATTATAAAAAAATAAATAAAAAGCTAAAATTCTAGAGAATGTTAGATATTGATTATCTTTTGAGAGAAGTAGTGGATCTGGTGTAGATATGCCGACAGAACTGTAGCAAATACTGAGGAATTATTGATTTGATGTTAAGTACATGGGGGGCACGGTGGCTTAGTGGTTAGCACATTCGCCTCACACCTCCAGGGTTGGGGGTTCTATTCCTGCCTCCACCTTGTGTGTGTGGAGTTTGCATGTTCTCCCCGTGCCTCGGGGGTTTCCTCTGGGTACTCCGGTTTCCTCCCCCGGTCCAAAGACATGCATGGTAGGTTGATTGGCATCTCTGGAAAATTGTCCGTAGTGTGTGATTGCGTGAGTGAATGAGAGTGTGTGTGTGTGCCCTGCGATGGGTTGGCACTCCGTCCAGGGTGTATCCTGCCTTGATGCCCGATGACGCCTGAGATAGGCACAGGCTCCCCGTGACCCGAGGTAGTTCGGATAAGCGGTAGAAAATGAATGAATGAATGTTAAGTACATGCGTTTAAAATTTGTATCGTATAGTAAATGCATCATTCAATATATTTTATAGAGGATTTTGTAGAATAGTCCTTGTATTTTGAGCAGTAAGGATGGGAGTTCAGAGGAAACCGTCTTCCTTTAATTTAAATGACATGCAACGGATTTGTAGATGTAAACTCTCCACCATAACCTCCATGCTTTAGAAAAGCCAGATGAGAGAAAGTTGAGGGTGTTTTTATTTGCACCGTTTCATGTCTCTTTCTCTCTCACAGACACACAGAATAGCAGAGAGGCTTGTAGGTTAAAAATAAACAACAGGCTTTTATAGCGGATAAAAGCAAGGCAGAACATTCAAAAACGAGAGTTTAAACAGTCCAGAAAAAAAAAAAAAAAGCTGGCAAAGTTCGTGATCGAAAGGTCAAAAGAGCAAAAGCACAGTGTATAGTCAAAAGGGCAAAAGAGCAAAGCGAAAAAAAAAATATATAAAAACAGGAAAAATAAAGCACTAAATGCTTAAAGCACAATACATAGAATTCTTAGTGTTGGAAACAGCAATGAATAACAAAATAGAGTTGCAACAACTTATCGAAGAAAAAAAAACAGTAATGATAATAGTTAGGCAGTTAGCTGGACTGTGTGATGAAGCACTCTGTTGCATGCTATGTGACTTCACTGGGAAAGAAAACACATTTGATGGAAATGTCAGAGTACCTTACTACGAACAACGACTCATTCAAATGCAGGAAATGTGTTTATGCTACATTACACAACAATGTTGGCTTTATAACATAATTTATTATTCTCATGTGACGGATATTTCAATGTATAATCATCCCATTGTTGGAGAATGTGAGAGACAGTCGAAACACAATGACCTTGGTTGACTCAGGCGTATTAAGTACCGTGTACTGAGTTCTCTTTGCTGGTTTCCTAACTCTAGCTCACACACTCATCAGACATGACATGAAGACCTTAATATTGCTACCCTTGTTTCACCAAAAAAGCTCATAGCATGGACTCCAGAAGATCTCTGAAGGTGTGCTGTGGAATTTGTCACCAAGAGATTTTCCACAAAAACAATACATGAACCGAATCATAATAATGCATGTGCAATACTTACATACAGAGGGAATAAAGACAAGAGTGTGGTCTTGGTGAAAAGAATCAGTAAATGGCAGGGGAAGTGGGCGTGGGAGTTGGCCGAAGCATTCTGGGACTGGGGTTTCTCAGAGGATGTGTCAGCTGTGACATTTTTCTAACCCAAACAGCCTCCCTCGTTTGTGGAATAGCCAGAGGAGGACAATAAAGAGTTTATGACTGGAATGGTCATGAGCACAACCTCCTTCCTTAATAATTCACACAAATCCTCTGTCTTGAAACGGTGTTGAACACACACACACACACACACACACACACACACACATCAAGGATGAATTCTTAAAAACGTGGTCATGCTGACATGAACTGCCAGTACTGTAGTTAACATTTTGCTGCAGTATAAAAATATATATTTCAAATTAATAATTTATTTGTAATCTATTCTAATTCATTTACAAAACCAACACAAGGGGAAAAACCAAGCAACTACAATTCAAAACTAGATAGATAGATAGATAGATAGATAGATAGATAGATAGATAGATAGATAGATAGATAGATAGATAGATGAGGAACAGGTGTGCAGAGGCGGGAAAGGGATAAGGATCGGACAGGGCAAACACACGTGAGAAAACAAAAACATAAACAAAAGCACATGGCACAAGACAGAATTGTCCAAGCCATCATATCATCTATAATTTAGATAAAAGTGTTCAATATTTAAAGCAACATAATCTTCAGAAAATGTGAATGATCCAGCTTCCTGTTAAACAAGACACCCAGTGTTGTTAACCCCCCCCCCCCCCCCAGCTAAATAATGTCTAAAACACTTCAAAGAATCGATGTCTTTTTAACATGAATAAATGAACTGTGTCAAATAAAGAACATTTGCATTAAGCATTGTTCATATTATCAGTGAATGTTATTCCACAATGATAAGTAGCTTTTTTAACCAAGCAGTTCTAGCTCTTGTATGAGTGTGTGTGTGTGTACGTGTTTGTGTGTGATTCGTGCCTATAGTTCTTGCAATATTAAATGCAGTACACAGGCTCGCCACAGCTTTGACCTCCGCCTTGGTTTGTTCTTTTTTTTTTTTGTTTCGCTGATGACGAAACATGTCTCCGACCCCAGGCCTTACCTCGGGCCTTCCTTTGGCATTTGACGTTCATTTGGCATTTGAAAAGAAAAACATTCTCACTACTCTCTAAAAATGGAGCTAGTCAAAATCCTTCTCCTAACATGGGCACTGTGAGATGATTTGCATTTGCGGGATGAAGAAGCACTTGTACTCTGACTCGCTGTGGTCGTGGCCGCTTCAGACAGCTCTCCGGGCTTAGCAGAGCTGATGTGATTTCCAAGCTCTCTGATCTCTGCTGTCTATTGCATTAGAAGGAAAGGTCAGCAGATCGATTTGATTCCAGAGTAGCATTTTCACGATGGACACTGGCTTTAGCTTGGAATATTCATTCCATTCATTCTTAGTACTTCTATTATAATCCTCCTAAAGCTATTATAACACTCAGCTACTATTATTATAGCAAAAGCAATCTTTTTTTGGTTACTAGACAGCTTCAACCGTATCAGGAGATTAAGCCTGGCTAGGCAAGGGATGCAAACAAACATCTGTGTTATTAAAAAAAAAATAGGGTGTATACAGTATATATTCCCTTTTTGTCACTTATTATCCTTTCCCCCTTTTTCCCTTCACATACTCTTTAAATCCTATTCTCAATCTGTCTCTTTTTTCTTTAATTCTTCTTCTCCTGTCATGTTTTTCCCTTTTTGCTTCACCTGTCTTCTGTTTCTTCTTTGCTACCCCCTCCCTTCTTCCGCTCTTTCAATTTCACTTGCACTCCTTAATTATTCATTTTTTCCCCTTCCCATTTTCTTTACATTCTCTTCCTCGTTCCTCCTCGTTCCCTTCCCATCCCCTGTTCTTTTCCAGTTTCCTTTTTTGTTCTATCCCAATCCTTTCCTCTTCTCTTGCCATTCAAGTTTCTTTAACTTTTTTCTTTTTCTTATTCCTTACACTAAACATTCCCACTCCCCTTCCCAATTTGTTCATTTTCTCTTCCCCTTTTTTTAGTTTCATCCTATCTTTTTCCAAATTCCCTCCTCTTCCTTTTTATCTTTCTTTTTCCTTGTTTTCTTCTTCATCCCGTTCTCTTATCACCCATTTCCTTTTCTTTCTGTTCTTCCAGTTTCTCTCCCCTTTCCTTTATAACCCTTACATATCATTATTATTAAAATAATGTAGTAATTGCTTTTATTAAATGTATTTATTTATTTATTTATTTATTTATTTATTTATTTATTTATTTATTTATTTATTTATTTATTTATTTAATCATTTTTTTATTTTTATTTTATTTTTTTTGCCAAGTGCTCATGGAACATAGCAGTGTTTAACACATACTATCTGAATAGTAACAGTTAAATATCTATTGAATATTAGTTCATAGCTTAATAATTAATAAAGTTCATTTACGTAAAAAAATAACAAAAATGTATTTGACTAGAAGGTCAGAAACTTCCCACTTATTAATACAGAGATCATGAGTAGAGAAAAATGTAAACGTACCGTTTAACAGAATATACTCATATACTCAATATAATCATGAGATACCATTTATAACTCTCTTTGTGGGTGTAATAGCAAAGACCGGCTCACAGGTTAAGATCTGTACCAGTGACTGCAAGGCTGGGAGGTCAAATTGTATTAAATATTCAAAAATAAAAATGTACAGAATTAATAAATTCAAATGAATCAGTTACCTCATCCTTTCCACTGCTGGATATTCAGAAAGCGAAGTGAACATTTAAGCTAGGTTTTATTCATATATGGGAGCAATACAGTTTAGTCACTTTGTTAATGAAGAGTCATTATTATAAATTATAAAAGCATTAAAAAAATCTGATTTAGAGAGTCACTGGAGCTGCTAATTGCTTTGGCTGTGAGCTGTATAATTCGAGATGTTTTACCATTTTCTGTTGCTAATTCTGCTTAAAGCCCACCTGCATGTATCTAGGATTTAATTACATACACCGGTTTGAAGATTTGTATGTATTAAAAAAAACAAAAAAAACAAAAAAACAAAGCACAAGTGTAGTGCTAATCTCAGACAAGATCTAAAGACTCAACCATCACATGCTTTTATAAATATTTTGAATTGTTATCGACCAAGCATTATTTTTTAATATGTAATGATCGATCTGCAAAGCCGATCCGCTATTGTAGCTCAATGTATTGAATTTGACAATATAACAAAGCACCGTGATATTTTGGGAAATCCAAGAATCGTTGTCACGATTTCCTGAGAACAGGAAAATCCATAGAAATCCAAGAGAAATTATGGTCAGAAATGCATGGATACAATCAATAAGATTTTGCGATGAGGCTAAGGAACAGAAGTATAGAAATATGAAGCTGAACACAAATATAGCTGAACACATTAGGATAACAAACCAATGATAAGACGAGGCAGAGACAGTGTCTGGGAACCATGACTTGCATCCAGAAGAAGACATTTACACTTTGTTTATTTTGTCAGCTGTTGAGCACATTATGCTTTATATTATATAAGTTGTCTTTATGATGTTTTCAAACAAATACATATATCCGAATATAACAGTATTTCCAATGTGTGTCAACACACTCACTTACTCACTCACTCACTCATTTTCTACCGCTTATCCGAACTACCTCGGGTCACGGGGAGCCTGTGCCTATCTCAGGCGTCATCGGGCATCAAGGCAGGATACACCCTGGACGGAGTGCCAACCCATCACAGGGCACACACACACACACACTCTCATTCACTCACGCAATCACACACTACGGACAATTTTCCAGAGATGCCAATCAACCTACCATGCATGTCTTTGGACCGGGGGAGGAAACTGGAGTACCCGGAGGAAACCCCCGAGGCACGGGGAGAACATGCAAACTCCACACACAAGGCGGAGGCGGGAATCGAACCCCCAACCCTGGAGGTGTGAGGCAAACGTGCTAATCACTAAGCCACCGTGCCCCCCAGTTATCAGTTGATGAATGAATAGTATTCAATTAAAGATTCTTGCCTTGATTCCTTTCAATTGCTGAAACGATCCAAATCGTCTGATTGGAAAAGCTCTGAGGAATATGTATAGGTATGTAAGGGTTCACCTGTAACACCATATGTCTTAAATATATACTGTAATATACTAGATCAACATACTCTGTATATGATTAGTTGGATTCTGATTTGCTTTTTTAGCAACACCTTTCTTGTTACTTCCTTATTCATAGTGCATAAAAACAAGAAAGCTTTTTTTATTGTGTTCAACGTGAGAGAGTTTCCATGGCTTTCTGGCCGTTTATTGAGTTGCCCTTTGAATCAGTGCTATTTATTGCTGTTTACTTTTACCTTCCCTTAGACCAAAAGTACCATTTGGGCTGAAGGACAAAATGTTTCAGGGAGTATATTTATATATTATTGTGATTTTAGACCGCAATCAGTTGTTAGTATATAGTACAGCATCGATTTGTCTAAGGAATGACAGATACAAGTCATACACTGTGGATTTTGAGGAATTTCTTGATAGTGGCTGAATGGTGTCGAGGTCACTAGGTGACGCTGGTGGAGGAAAAACTTTCCTGAATCGGCTCAGTAATAAACAAATCTGATGACTGTGCAGGCCATGGGAGATGTTCAGCTTCACTTTCATGTTCATCAAATCACTCTTGCTGTCACCAGTCTTGCTGTGGGTATTGGTGCATTATCATCCAGATTAGTCACACCATTTTCAAGCTACAATGTTTGCACCCAAGGGTGCACATGGATAGTTTCCAGAATAGTTCAGTAGTCCTTGGCAGAGATGCAACCATCTAGCACAAGTATTGAGACTAGGGAATGCCCAAACCCAAAACACTCTGGACAAAGAAAAGTCCAGGCGGAATGATTCTTTGGGGCTTCTCCAAATGGAAACAGATATGGGAAAGACAGTGAAGGGGAACCCTTCAGAGAACAATACATCTTTCACATTGTCCACAGCCCACGATTTCCACTGCTGGCACCATTGACACTGATGTTTGTCATTGGCAAGAGTGACCAAAGGTTTGGCTATAGCAGCCTGACCATGAATATTCACACTGTGGGGCTCTCAACAAGCAGTTTCAGTGGAGTCGAGATGCTGGAAATACTGTCTTGTGCGGTTTTGGGTTTCCGCAGGGCTTGCTCTCTGTTTTCCACTTTTCTCCCAAAAAGTCTCATGCTGGTAAGTGAGTGAATTAGCTGTGAATATGTGTGTGTGCATGGTGTGTTGCGATGGCCTGGCATACTAACTAGGGTCTATTCCAACCTCATGCCCAACATTCTAGGAAAAGACTCCAGATTTCTATAAATGAGGTAAAGCATATAGTGAAAATGAAAAAGTAAATGAATGAATGTTTAAACATAGTCTGGGATGTGAAGACGTCTGAGGCATATTTCACTTATCCTTTTTTTTGTCAGTTATCCTCAGGCTGTTCAGTTTTTCCAGCCTTTCTTACTCACTGAGATCTTTTTTTTTTTTTTTTTTTTTTTTTATATTATTAACCAGTCTTACTTTGAACACTAAATGCATGTTAACGCAAAGAAACTCAGAAAAGTAAGTTCTAAAAGTTTGACCTACCAAGTTAATTAATTTAGAGCAAAGTAAGCTTATAGTGCTTCTAGACACATGTCACCTTATATATAATCCAGCCATGTGATCCTGGGCTTTACAGCATTTTGGGAACATTGAAACTCTCATATGCCTTTTTTATTTCAGTTTCCATTGCTGAGCTACACGGTACAGTGATCACATGCTGCTCTGAAATAAAACTCTCTACTCCAGGCTATTTTGATCCAAGACTAGATGTTAGAAAACTATAGTATTGAGGTTCTACAGTTCCCCAATGGATACTTATAATCCTACTGTGTTTTAGCATTTGGTCCTAACAAATTTCAGTCCATTTCAAGAAACATAAGCAATAATGTGTCATACTGGAGAGTAAAACTTTCTTAGTTCTTAGGCAACATTGGGGTTATACTGGGTTTTTGTACAACAGAGTTCCTTTGTTGGCTTAAAAGCTTGTTTTTTTGTATATCGTTGCTGTCGGGCGGAAACCTCGTATGTCCAAATTTGGTCAATTTCATATTTTTTTACATATCGATGCTATTGGTCAGTCCCCACGTGGGTCTGTTATTTTTACAAGTTATTAACCAATCTAAAGTCTTGAAAATAGCTTGAGCGCAAATCTCATAACTCCATTGGACACTTCAACTGTCCACCTCTTCCTCACTCCGCGGGAGAGCTTCACGGCATATTTCTCCTCAAGAAGAGTCGCAACGAATCAACACGTCTTCTGAGGTAAATGTCTTCAAAACACTGGGCTCAAAGAAAAAAAAATCTTGACCCCCGCTAGTTCTGGTGCTCGTCTGAGGACAGGAATTTAGCGCAAGACAATCCACTGCAACGCGGACTAAACCCTGTGCACTGCAGATAAGGTACGCCGTTTTTTTTAATTTCCTGAAAAATAACGGTTTTGGAGATACGAGGATTCCGCCCGACACCGACGATATATGTAATAACATACCTGGTGTCGGATGCTCAACAAAACATGTTCTAGTCGATATAGTGAAGTTTTCCATGAAGATATGTCAACTTAGCATTCTTGGAAGGAGTCTCCAGTATCAGTGCTTTGTAACAGGCATAGATAAAACCGGAACGTTCCAGATCCGAGTCTTCCAGACCTTTCCAGTCTTCAGGATAACAAGATTTATAGTTTATGGTAAGATTTTTGTCATATTATGTTACAGTGAGACAAACAAGAGAGGCTGAACATGAAAACATGAACAAACATATTTCACAGATTATTCTTAACAGACAACATACGTTATGGGACGTATGCGTTAAAGACGTTTAACATACGTTAAAGGGACTAAGCAACAAAAAAAAAAAAAAAAAAACCCTGTCATTCATAAACAGTTAGTGCAATATTTTTACTAATTCCTTTGAATTAACGCTGAAAATCATTACACATCTACACATATATCACATTGTCGTTTGCAGTCATTTCAAATCCACTGCTTTGGGAGAAAGTTGTGTTTACCGTCCAAATACATTCGGACCTATTTGTATATCTGTATGTCTTTGTAATGAATGAATTTGGACTCGCTGATTCACATCGAAGCACTCCACAAATTTAACGTTAAAATCTAATAGCAAAACCAAGTGTGAATTTTCTCAGAAATGGGGGGATTTTGCTGGAGTGGTGTTAACACCCACAGTGACATTCTATCTGTTTATATAAGGAGTAAATTCGAGTTAAAAAATAGCCATATTTCTTGAGACGCCCAGATCTAAGCAGCTGATTGGCATGTTTTTCAGTTTGGTCTGGATGCTGAAAAAGAGAGATTTTAGTATTGGAGGGTAGTCAGATATCAAGCTGAGGGACTAGATAAAAGTTTTGATAAACCAGCAGCTGCATAAAGAAGAGTGCACTCCACTTTTCCTCTTTGGATGTGCCACTTTTCAATTTTGCATGAATAGTGTGGGTGTGATGTTAAATATTCACGAGACGACTTGCTATCACGCTGCATGTGGCAAGATCTCCTTCTGCATTTTACCAAAATGAGCTCGGATTACAGCGAGATGTGGACACTGGTTAGCATCGCTGGAAGAAGTCAAAATGATTAGCGTGGTTTCAAAACAGCGTTCTAGGCATAAGCAATTTGCATAAAATACATTATGGACAGATTTGGGTATTGCTGTAACGGGGCTCTAATTATAAATTATAATTATTGATTTAGGAGGTGTTGGCAAGCTGATATTGTTTAACTCAGAGCTCAAACAAAACTTCTGTGATGAACTAAAGCAGAAGCTTAACTAATACCTTGGCACCTGTAAGGATCATAATGACTGCAAATGATATATCATTCATTCATTCATTCATTCATTCATTCATTCATTCATTCATTTTCTACCGCTTATCCGAACTATTCTCGGGTCACGGGGAGCCTGTGCCTATCTCAGGCGTCATCGGGCATCAAGGCAGGATACACCCTGGATGGAGTGTAAATGATATATGTTTAATGCAAAAGAAATAAATAAAGTGTGTTATTTGTATAAATCTATGGGATGGGTTGAGCTCGTTTTTACTGAAGCATCTTGGCTGACTGGAGTGGAATCCTGTGTTTCCATTGAATCCAAGCGTTGATGTATGGTACATTCAGTGATGCGTTTTAGCTCACCATCATTGCAAAACGTAGCTGTTTTTGGTAACTATAGCCTTCCTATAGCCAGACTGGCCTGTCTGGTTGTTCTCGTCTGACCTCTAGGTATCTATATGCATAACTTGCAGTCACTGAACTTTGTGTCACAGGTTTTTTTTTTTTTGTTTTTTTTTTTTACAATCAGGTAAAAATTAGGTAAAGACGGCGTAAAGACCTCAGGTGAACTATATTAAATCCAGCCACACTATGCCACGAGTCACTAAGCTAACCTGTGTCTGCATGATTCCACACGATTGGCTAACTCCATGACTGACCAGCTATATAGTTGTTCCTAATAAACTGCTATCTTCATAAAGAATAGCACATTATATATATATATATATATTTTTAATCTATTTTTTAGTGCTTGTGGATTTTCTTTAAGCACTTCGTATAATCATATGAGCAATCTGGCAAACCAGCAAGTCTTTAGGAAGCTGCATGACTCATCGATCTTCGATTGATAAAAAAAAAAAATTCAAATTAGCACTCAGTGTGAGTTTAATCTCACATGAGAATTAGCACTATGTAGCCATGAAGTGGGTGTATGCGTGTTTATATATCTGGCCTTTGCATCTTTGCATTATTTATTCCACCCTATGAGTCAAGCTTGCATTTCATCTTCTTAAATTCAGCCATGCCAAGGTCAAGGTTCTTCTATCCTGCATAAAAAAGCTAAATATTGCGTATATAGTAAGACCTATTTTATTTGTCTGTCTAGGCATTGCTTATTCAATCCCTTTTCTTGCATATGCTAATCTGATTTGCAGCCACTTGGACTGGTTCAGTATTTTCACACAATTTTAGTCTTCCAATGCTCCAAGGGTGTCTCGGCAGAGATCTCAGCAACATTAGTATTTACCGCAGCAGCTCCTGGTGCTACTATAGGATTGTGCCAATTATGCATATCTATTTTTTTTGTCCAAACCCAATTCTTTTAAAGCCATATCTAGCAGTTAAGTAAACGTATACGTACCCTCAAGGTCAAGACTGTTGCTTGCAATGGTAGCTTGAAACATATTCTGCATTCAGCATGATGTTAAATAGGGCTTCACACACATAGGGGTGTTCATTACAGGCCAGGTTTTTCACCATGCAGCCTTGTTAGCTTCCAGCAACTGCAAAAGATCAAACTCATAAATAACAGCTCAGCTGGGACTGATGGAAACAAAAAGCCAATTAAAATCACAGACCCCCTTCTCTCGACTTTATCAGCTCCTTCCTTCTCTCATTTACCTCAATGGTGTTGCGAGCTTTGCATAACAAGACGCCGTGGAGCCTGTGCGTTTTAATGATCAGGGGCCGACGCTGCTGTGCCGTTCGCATCGTTTCACCTTTTTCACAGCCGTTTCACCTTTCGTTCCTGATTTCGGTTCATTTCTCCAAAGACCAATAGTGACACGGCAGTAAATTTCCTGTTGATTTAACTTGGGTGAGAAACACTGCATTATTCTGTTACGGGCTCAAGGCACGAATTGGCGATGCGGGCGAATCAAGAGCAATATAAAATGCCGGCTGTGCTGTGAGATGTCCCTAAAATGGCCTAACATGAGCGGTGCCGTGCTGTCAGTACTGTTAAGCTGTGTCATTGCAGATGAAGCCTGACGTTATGCGTGTGTGTGTTGTGACTCTTCAGGCTGTATCAGGAAACATATATTAAACACAGTCTTGTACTGTATGTGCCACTCTACCATTGCTATAGATATCTATAATAGAAATATCAGTAAATTTTCTTACGCCTTTGAAATTCTTGATGCAGAAACAGCTGCCGTTCGTTTGCCCGTAACCTCTTTCAGTCAGTTTGTGAGTAAATGTTGTCATGGCACATATATTTTCTGCAACACAGAAATTACATACACACGTACGTACGTACGTCGACGAATGCCGTTCAGTCGTAAATTACCAAGCGTGTTCACAGCACAGCTGGTTTACATTTAGCACTGTTTCTAAAAGCCATATAAGACAAAGCACACAGCGAGCTTAAAACATGACAACTAAGAAAGAGTGCCTCCTAAGCAGAGTGCGCTGAATCCTTTAATAATACACCTCAGCCATTGCAGTGCATCAGCTTTCACTGAACTCTTCCTGATTTTATAGGGTGCCATTTCTTTAGTCCTAATTGAATATTAATTTATGGATTTGTTTCGGGGTGATTTCTTTTACAAAATATGTGCATTTATAAATAAATGATTTCAGCCTCACAGCGTAAGCAGTATATAAGACTGAAGTAACTCGTAATTGCCACGTATATGATTCGAAGCTGTTCATTTGAGATTCAGATGAATGAGTCACCTAAAAAATTTGATTCACGCAAACTTGATAAATGAGTCCCAGTGAAATCAAGGCTTTGTATATACACATACACACACATATACTGTACACACTCACTGGCCACTATAATAGGAACACAGCTGAATCATACAATTATTCAACCAGCCAATAAAATGGAAGAAGCGTGATGCATAACATTTACAGCATTTAGCAGACACTCTTATCCAGAGTGACTTAAATTTTTATTTCAGTTTATACACCTGAGCAATTGAGGGTTAAGGGCCTTGCTCAGGGGCCCAGCAGTGGCAGCTTGGTGGATTCTAGGATTCGAACCAACGACCTTCTGATCAGTAGTCGAACGCCTACTTAGTCGAACGCCCACATAAAAACCTTATAAAACCTTATAAAACCAAAATAAATAAATAAATAAATAAATAAATAAATGATTGCAGGTGAATATGCTTTGTTGGTGAGAGATGAAGATTAAGGTAACTCAAATAACCATTCTTTACCACTGTAGTGATCACTGGTTACAGTCTTATGCTGCAGAGAGCACAGACTCACCAAGCTGACCAGATGAAGACAAGAAAAAGACCAGCCGATGTTCAGCTGTACAGGTTTAGTGGATCTGTCACCACTGTAGGCTCACGTTCTTGTTCTTGGTTGATAGAAATGGAAACCAGTGTGATAGTTTTGCTGTTATAGCCCATCCACCTTCATGGTCCTGTGTGTCTCCTGAGATGCTTTTCCTCCCACCGTGCGTTGATAGGTTATTTGATGGATACAGGCATTCCAATTAAAGTGCCCAGTGAGTGTTTGTACATTTCAAGCAAAGTCTATCAAGGCTTTCATCATCAAGTGGCTGTAGTCAGCAAATTTCATAAATGTTGGTCATCTTTGAGAGCCAGTATTAAATAACCATGAATGCATGCCCTTAAAATAAGCGACCTTTCTCATTTAGTGGTCAAGCTGGAGGACATGAGCTTTCATTAAACATACACAAAGAAGATGATTAAAATGTTATTAAAAGAGCACAGAGCTTTGTATTGCTTATCCGAACAACACAATTAAACATTTAAAGGCTATATCCACATGGACACACACACACACACACATGCTCGTACACAGAAGGAGAGTACAAAAAGCCTACAACCAGAATGTACTGCAGACTAAAGATAAAAAAACAAAATGGAGATGTTGTAGCACAGAGGTTATAAAAGCCTCCTCACAAACGTTATCTGCAATAGTATTACTCTACTGCCTACTATGTTTATTTGAACCAATGAGAGAAAGTCTGATTTATAGTAATACAGGCAGTGGGATTGATAGTAACTTCGCTTTGCAGCAGTATTCGAGTTGAAAAGACGAGACTCGTCCGTGATCTGTGAAAAGATGGAGAATTTATATACAGTCTAAGATTGATGACCTGTACAAACTATATTTGTGCACTTAGAGAGTACATAAGAGAGTCAGTTCCTAGTGCTGAGGTTTGCAAGTTAGTGGTTGTAAAGACCTTACAGAATAGAACAATCTGAATCTGTTTCATCTTTGAATTAGTGTGCATTAATCGAGTTCCCTCCACACTAGAGCTCACATGGCCTTCACAAAAGAGTTCCCATACTCAGTTACAGTCATCTGGAGTAACCTTATTTTCCATTTACTCTTATGGGTGATGCTTATATCAAGAGTGACCTATAGTTGAGACAGGATACAACCGTGATAATTTGAATTCAAACCTTCAAACCTTCAGATCAGAACCCAAAGTATCAAACATTGAGCCACTACTTCCTCCAGAGCCTATCCTGCGATCATTGGGTACAAGCCAGGTGTACATGTTAAAATGGGTCCATCAAAAAGCATGGTGCACACCCATCCATCCATCCATCCATTTTCTACCGCTTATCCGGGGCCGGGTCGCGGGGGCAGCAGTCTAAGCAGGGACGCCCAGACTTCCCTCTCCCCAGACACTTCCTCCAGCTCTTCCGGGGGAATACCGAGGCGTTCCCAGACCAGCTGAGAGACATAGTCCCTCCAGCGTGTCCTAGGTCTTCCCCGGGGCCTCCTCCCGGTAGAGCCAGATTCCGTGTCTGGGGATTGGGTCACCGAGGTCCCCGCCTTCGACTGCCACCCAATCCACATTGCACCAGCCCCTTACGGTCCCTCCTGCAGGTGGTGGGCCCACAGGAGATATGGTGCACACCCATTCGGTGCAATTTAAAATAACTAATCCACCTACTGCCATGTTTTGGGAGATAGGAGGAAACTGGAGAACCCACTCATATGGACGTGGAGAACACTGTAAACCAAACAAGAAAAACAAAACAAAAAAAATAAACATAATTAGAGACTAAATAAGGGGGCACGGTGGCTTAGTGGTTAGCACGTTCGCCTCACACCTCCAGGGTTGGGGGTTCGATTCCCGCCTCCGCCTTGTGTGTGTGGAGTTTGCATGTTCTCCCCGTGCCTCGGGGGTTTCCTCCGGGTACTCCGGTTTCCTCCCCCGGTCCAAAGACATGCATGGTAGGTTGATTGGCATCTCTGGAAAATTGTCCGTAGTGTGTGATTGCGTGAGTGAATGAGACTGTGTGTGTGCCCTGTGATGGGTTGGCACTCCGTCCAGGGTGTATCCTGCCTTGTTGCCCAATGACGCCTGAGATAGGCACAGGCTCCCCGTGACCCGAGGTAGTTCGGATAAGCGGTAGAAAAATGAGTGAGAGAGAGAGACTAAAGAACCAGAACTGGAAAGACACCACAACTATGACTTCAGAAAATACCATCGATGACATTTATAACCTCAGAAGGTCCCACAGTGAAAAGGGAATCAATGAGTACTAAGTAGTTTTGGTATCATATTAATCTTACTTGTAGTGTTTTCTGTTATATTACTTCTTTAATAGAAACATTGCATTTACAGTACATTACAGGTTCACTGAACTTAGCTAGAATTTTTTTTTTTTTATTCGTTAAAGTGTCTAAAAAGCTTAGCATCATTTTTATTCACTATTTTTAATTGCACCCTTTCTTTAACGGGTTTTATTCCATTCACCATACAGTTTCCAATTTAATTGCTAGCGAGGGTCCTGCGCTGACGTTCACTGTGAATCTCTTTCTGCTTTCCACTTCCCTACTAAAAATATCCAATTATGTTGTATTTTGTTATGCCCTTTTAATCTTCGAACCTAAAACGTGTTTTGATCCTTACCCTCTTTTTTACACTGTAATAATTAACCAGTTATACTCTTGCTATAAAAAAAAATGCTTCAGCTTCTTCTAACAAGGTACCAGCTACAAAAAATATAGGCCTAACTGTTTAGACTATACTGTAGGGGGGCACTGTGGCTTAGTGGTTATCACGTTCGCCTCACACCTCCAGGGTTGGGGTATCGAATCCCGCCTCCACCTTGTGTGTGTGGAGTTTGCATGTTCTCCCCGTGCCTCGGGGGTTTCCTCCGGGTACTCCGGTTTCCTCCCCCGGTCCAAAGACATGCATGGTAGGTCGATTGGCATCTCTGGAAAATTGTCCGTAGTGTGTGATTGCGTGAGTGAATGAGAGTGTGTGTGCCCTGCGATGGGTTGGCACTCCGTCCAGGGTGTATCCTGCCTTGATGCCCGATGACGCCTGAGATAGGCACGGGCTCCCCGTGACCCGAGGTAGTTCGGATAAGCGGTAGAAAATGAATGAATGAATGTTTAGACTTTGAGTTTGACCCTATTTCTACAGCTGCCATGACATTTGTTACCCTAATGTGTTCAACTGTTCACATGTCCACAATTCATTAGTGTGTTTAGTTTCTTTTTTTCCCTTAAAATCCTTATTGTGCATCTGTCCTATTTAGGCTAAGCCTTAGTTTTCTCCATTCAGACTTTCCTGATTTTTATCACCATTATTTCCTTCTTTTTACATCACAATAATTAACCAGTTATATACGGTATTTCCGCTAAAATCCAGCTTGCTCTGGCAGAATCTCAGCTGCCAAAAAACATAAGCTAAGCTATTTAGGCTAAATGGAATGTTCACCAGGGATGATTTTCATGTACATTTACATTTACAGCATGAAGTGGATGCCCTTATCCAAAGTGACATACATAAGTGCTTGTGGTCTCCACTAAAACATATCCTCATGCTAGTAGAAGTAGATCACTAACCCTGTTAGTGAGGCACTAGTACAGCAATGATTTTTATTAATTAGCGTTCATTTACTGTACATGACTAGAAGTGGTAGACCTTTAGTATCAGGAATCACTTTGAACAAATGTTTTAAACTCATGGTATCTTAAGTATGTAACTTAGTGATCCAGCATTAATGTATCCAATGTTAGAGATTTAAGCACTTATGTACGTCGCTCTGGATAAGGGCGTCTGCCAAATGCTGTAAATGTAAATGTAAGTATATGTTTAAAGTGTGCCAGCCAGGAAAAAAGTTCATTCCACCACTTGGGGAAAGGATAAAGGAGCAAGTCTTGGTATGTGCTTGCTTAATAGTACTTACTATCTTGTTAGCCAAAGAAATTCCTTAGGACTTTGTACTAAATTATAATTTGGTTAATTGTTATAATTATAGGGGGGGCACGGTGGCTTAGTAGTTAGCACGTTCGCCTCACACCTCCAGGGTTGGGGGCTCGATTCCCGCCTCGGCCTTGTGTGTGTGTAGTTTGCATGTTCTCCCCGTAACTCGGGGGTTTCCTCCGGGTACTCCGGTTTCCTCCCCCGGTCCAAAGACATGCATGGTAGGTTGATTGGCATCTCTGGAAAATTGTCCGTAGTGTGTGATTGCGTGAGTGAATGAGTGTGTGTGCGTGTGCCCTGCGATGGTTTGGCACTCCGTCCAGGGTGTATCCTGCCTTGATGCCCGATGATGCCTGAGATAGGCACAGGCTCCCCGTGACCCGAGGTAGCTCGGATAAGCGGTGGAAAATGAGTGAGTGAGTGAGTGAGTGTTATAATTATAAATGAACACTGTCATCACCCCCCTATCAGTATGTGGCAATAGTGCTGTATTATTTCATTTTGAGTTCACACCACATGCTTTTGTTATGGTTATGACCAGAGCCGATCTGCCCTATACGCTCACTACGCAAGTTTCGTAGGGCCCCGCAAATTACGCAAGGCCCCGCCTCCCCTGCCACATTTTACAGTGTGTGTTAATGTTTACCGTGTAGATGACAATATGAAGCGGAGCTATCCATCTTGCCATGAAAACCGAAAAAAAAAATGAGGGTGAACAGGTAAACAGGTAAACTTGTGTTCTCTTCAAGTTTGATGTCAGCAAGAGCAAATAACAGTAAAGTTAAGTTGATGTGATTCTGTCTCGAGTCTCTATCTGACTAGCTACTGTACTGTAAATTAGCTGTGCAGTGCTGCCAGTGCAAGTGTGAATGTGTGGCAAATGGTTTACATGGCTCACGGGTCAGGTAGGAGGGGCCCCTTAGCAGAATTTTGCTTACGGCCCCAGGGAGGTCAGGATCGGCTCTGGTTATGACCCTTTCTCCACCTCCACCTCATGACTTTTGTTAACCTAAGGTGTTCACCTGTTCTATATCCAAACTTCATATGGTTACTTCTGCCTTTTCCCCCCATTCCTCCTTTCTAAATCTTATACTCCATCTATATTCAGTTTCTGCTGGTTTTGACCCACACTATGAACCATGACAAAAATTCTTGCACTTCACCTTAATAAAACATATGCTGTGTTTACAACCTTGCTTCCTGTCTACAATAACCATGCGTTACTCACACAATAAAATAGCTTCAGCAGTCTGTTCTACTTTGCTGCAAGGATTGTAATTTTTTCCTTTCGTGGTTTGCAGATAGAGGCGAATCGGGTTTGGAATTCGGAATGATGTGCCCTCAAGCGCAGCTTCTGATTCATTTGATTGTCTCTGCCATTCACCTTTAGTCAATACTTGGATTTGCTCTCTGCTGTGTATTTTAGCTGAGCCACTAATGACTACACTGCGTTGCCGGCACCTCACTAGGGGATAACTGCCATTCAATTTTGGATTGAAAAAGGATCTTCAAGTGGTACTCCAAAGCCTGTAAGCCAAGCAAATCTGTTCTTAAGCTTACCAGGTAACCCCGTGATGAGATGGCTGAAGGACAGGCGACTAAGTTGGGGCTCAAATACAGGCATGCTGGGTAGAATGTAAATACCTTGAGTAACCTAAAATTCTGTTTTATTTCAGAGCATATAATATATGAGTTAAATGAACAAAGCTACATAGCTACACTGCTCTTACTCACACGAGCTGCTTTATTGTGTTTATTTGTGTACTACAGTTCCCTTGGGCGTAAGTAGAACATGCAGGATATATGTGCTTACACGAGGCACGTACGTCGCCATGCATAAATATCAGGCTTTGTCCTGTGTATAAATTTTCTTCTTGTTCATGCTTCTTACTCTCTTATGTAGTCTTACTTTGGTTTACATGATCGTTGGAAACGGTCCATTAAGGATCAGTAAAACATACTCGACAGTAGAAATATACACAGTTTCTACAATCATCCATAAGTTTCCAGCTCTGTCCTGCCTTTAGAAAAACTTCAGTACCACTGCATATTCTCCCCAATTTCTCCTTGCCTAGCAGGGCAAGGTTATCGTTCTCCATCCCTAGCTTGTCAGCTCTTATTAAGAAAAGTGTCACATTTAATAGATGAAGCCAGATTAGTTCGCTTTCTTTTTTACTCTGCCATACAATCATCTTGCTGTCATCTTTTACGCTGGCAAATGAAGGAGGGATTGCTTGCATTGCTTTACATTTGCCATGTTTTCCACTGCATGTTTTCTGTCTCACTTTGTCATTTTCCTCCATCTTTTCCCAAAAGTACAAAGCAAACAAGTGTACTCTGTCCAGAAATGTTGGTGAGATGAGGCCGGAGATGGAGAGTCTCGTGGGGGGGCAGCGGAGGGCTTTTCTGATCTGAGCTCTCCTCTTCCCTGGAGATCTCATTTGGAGTGAGAAGTTTTAGAATTTGTGAGACCTGACTGTCCAGGATTACTGGAGCAACAAAATACATCCTTCTCCTCTCTCTCGCTCTCTCTCTCTCTCCTCTCTCTCTCTCTCTCTCTCTCTCTCTCTCTCTCACTCATATCTATCTTTTTCGGTTCATTCACCTAGTTTATTCACTGTCTTTGACTCTTATACTCTTGTCTATCCATCAACAGTTGGACATATATCCTGCGTGCCATGACAGAGGCATTGTTCTGGATATTTTAAGGAGGGTCATGTAGTAGTCACTGTACTGTATGTTCAGGTATTGCTCATAAGATCTCATAAAAGAGAAAAGATAGGCTCTTTGAGTACTGAAACTGTGTAATAAGACAAAAACCCTGCACCAAAATTTAAGGAAACACTTAATCATCACAGTATAACACTAAGTCAGTTAAACTCCAGGGATATCAATCAGTTGAATTAAGAATCATAAGTGAGCCTAAGGGCCCAACATTCTCTGGTGTGACTTGTGCACATGTGTGACCAGCACCCTGCAGCTTGATTGGCATTTGAACTCCAGAGAACACCAGATTTGGCAGGTCCACCACTGGTGTCCCGTTCTCTTCACGGATGAGAGCCGGATCACATTGAGCATATATGACAGATGTGAAAGATTCCAACGAGGAGTGCTATGCTGCCTTCAACATCATCAAGCATGACTGTTTTGGAGGTGGATCAGTGATGGTTCTGGGATGAATATCCTTAGAGGGTCATGCAGATCAGCCTGCATATGCAAGCCAACATTACCCTTACTGCTGTTAGGTACCAAGATGAACTCCTCAGAGCTATTTTCAGACCCTGGAATTGACAAAGGTGTTGATATCACTGACTGGCCCTTACATTTCCCAAACCTGAATCCAACTGAGATGGCATGTTATGTTTTGGAGCATCAGACTGTCGAGGAGCTTTCTGATGCCTTGATCCAGATCTGGGAAAAAAAATCCCTCAATACACCATTTGCCATCTGATCAGGAGCATAACCAAACGATGTACATACAGACACATAGGGGCCATACACCCTATTGACTTACATAATGAAACTCATGCAAGTTGGATCAGTCCGTCATTTTAATTAATTATGCTTTGATTTTCAGTGTGATTTTGAATTCAGCTCTTAATGTGTTGATATTTTAGTTTCTACCGACCGTATAAAGTAAACTCGAAGCTTACTGTCATCAAACCCATCAAGCACCATCAATTCTTCAAATGAGAAATTCTAAAAGAATACAAGAGTCCATTGGGTTAATTTGTTGAAGAAATAATTAACACACTATCCAGAATATGTATCTACTTCCAAGTGATGTACTTACTCCAGTCCTTCTCGAGTGTCCTGATTTTCGGATCACAGGCGCACAGACTTGGAAATAGAAAACTCACCACGGTATCACATTAGCATGGTCAACCTCCTCTACCATCTCATCTCTCATCGGACTGCTAAAGCTCCCATTAACCATGCCACTGAAGCATGAGAGTGCGAGCACGGCTACGCTGTGCAGATATGACAGCCGTGCAGAAAAGTAGAGATAAAAATTCCTGTCAGCCTGAATTTAGAGGCCACATCTCAGAAACTCCAGTCTTCAGGACCATGTCAAAAAACTCTTAATTAGACCATTGCCAGCTCGCTTTCATTTCAGCTTGCCTCCTTATCTAGCGAGTCCCGCAATTGGGTGGCCGCACACGTGTTTGTGACTGTATTATTTCATTAATCACTTCATTGAACTCAACCTTCATGGTCTGTAGAGAATGATGGATTGGTAACAGTGAGACTCTTAGCTTTCCTAATTGGTTATTTTATAAAACAGGCAGAAATAGCCTTGAAAGACTGTATGCTAGGTTGTGTCTCTTGTGACCTGCATGTTGTTTCTTTCATCATGCCTAAATATGGAAGAGCCATTGATGTTGGGTAATTGGTTTTATCTTGATTATCTCTTGTTGTCTCCATTTCCTGCATGGCATTTAATTAGAATGTCATCAGATGGGAGTGGGGCTCTGGTGGGATTCGCTGGTAACCCTGGATTTATCACGGCTATTAATCACACTTTAATGCCAAGAGATGAAACTCGCATGGATGTAATGCTTATTTCTTGGACATAAGGGGCTAGTTTATTCAGTCTTTACTTAACTGATGACTTATTAATCCAAATTATGAAGTGAGGGTGTCTGGATTTAGGATTCAGCTACTGGGTCACCTTGGTAAATACTGTATCTGTTTGTATTGCTGCATGAAATTTGACAGCTTTTAATTAGAGCCGTGCTCCGACAGAATGATAAACCTGTGCTTTGATATTACTGTCATATTACTCTATGGTCTGGAAGCATTTATCTCTGTACAGGTATGGATTTGTTTATGCAAATATGCTTATTAAAATGTCAGTGAGTCAAAGAGAATGTCAACGAGAGAACGTCTGCCAGAGTTTGACTTGATTTCCCATTTTCGAAATTTTCTAATATGTACATACCGCTGTCTCTGTCTGGAAACATCTTGTTTATGAGAGACAACAGTGGACAAACTGGTTCAAGCTAACTGGAAGTCTATAAGTCAAATACTCTATACATCTGTGGTGTAAAGAAAAGCATCCCAGAATGCACTACTGTACGTGGCAAAATTTGAGGCAGAAGGACTGCAGAAAATCACATCTGAGGCTACAGTGAGCACTAAACCACTTACCCCGAGTTGAAGATTGGAAAATGACTATAGGCAAGGTTTTTTTCTCTATCTGATTACAACACATTTTCTAAGCTGTAAGTTCAAAACTCACCCTCATTTGGGACTGTTTTTATTTAATTCTGCTCACTCTGATATAATTTTCCTTTCTTTCAAACTGCAACATATTCTAACAAATATAATTGGTTCCTAAAATACAGACAACCTAGTAGCTGAATTTAAACCACTGCAAGTATGACCAGGAAATAAAGAAGAATGAATGAACCTTGTTACATAGTGACTCATGTTATTGTTAATGAATATGTTTGTCCTGTGAGCTGAATATCTGACCGATGCACGCATTAAAGTAAAAGCCCTCCTGTGATCCCAGGTCGATACACACTTCTAGTCTCAAACTGATTTCTGGCAAGCATTGTGTAGTGTGCTTTTATTTATATGCACACACACTGAGTGAGTGAGTGAGTGAGTGGGTGGGTGAGTGAGTGAGTGAGTGAGTGAGTGAGTGAGTGAGTGAGTGAGTGAGTGAGTGAGTGAGTGAGTGAGTGAGTGAGTGAGTGAGTGAGTGAGTGAGTGAGTGAGTGAGTGAGTGAGTGGGTGGGTGAGTGAGTGAGTGAGTGAGTGAGTGAGTGAGTGAGTGAGTGAGTGAGTGATTGATGTCATTCTTGAAAATAAAGAAAGCTCTCATTCTCTCCAGGGTAAAATTGTACTACATTTCAGTCACGTGAGGACATTTATTTTGAAACCAATACAAATAAAGTGTGTTTACAGTATAAAACTAATTTCTCGCATGAAATTGTATTTAGCACCTTGTATACACTGTTTTATTTATTAATAAGTATACACACACACACACACACACACACACACACACAAACTGACACACACATAGCCATATTGTTTCTAAAATCCAGGACTTGCATAAAGAAGCTTTATCTGATGCTTTGGTTCAGTCCCCAAATAATTTTTTTTGTGAATGTATTCGTTCTCATCCAGTATTCCCACTGAATTGCATTTAGATTGTGTCCGTTCTCCAGAACTGATTTGATCAGCTATCAGACTCTGAGCACACACTGACAAGGTGCACTTGAGATTCTATTTCTTATTTGAGTCACAGAGATGGAATTTCTTTAGCTTCATCCTGGAAGGAATGGTGGACAGGGGAAATAGATATTAATCACCTAGGCACTCAAATTAGTTACAGTAGTAATATTAGGCACTGATTTTATTCTCATTATGTTATTAGGAACCAAGGAAAATAGAATAACACACAAGGTAGGTTGCACACACAAGTTTTTTGAGTTTTTAGCTATATACGAAATCTCTATATACAATACTAGGAGAAACCTTGATAAACATCGGTTACTTTCCGAGTTCTGTTGAACATAGGAAGTGGATGTAGGAAGTAGGAATTTGAAAATTTCCACTTCCGAGTTGTGAATACAGCGTCAGTCCTACTCCAAAATGTCCATGACTTGCTTAATAAGATCAATTCTTTTACCGCTGTTATATTCTTTATTCTGGTCAGAAGTTTAAAAGATGATCAGATTAGATGGTTGGCTCTATATGTCACGCCAAAATGTTGTTATCTGGATGATTCAAAATATTAAACGTAACTATAAATGGATAAAATCAGTATTGTGCATTCTTCTTTGTCACTACAGTAAGTTTTGCAAATTGCAGTGGGGAAGGGAGATAAAAACGGAATATCACATCGTCAGTGTTTTTTTTTTTTTAATGAAGACTTAAAACGGAGTCCTTTTGAAAGGTTTTATTCTAACTTATTTTTAAAGGAGCAGATGGTGCATGTCTGGCATGGCTAATTGCTAATATATCCTGAACAATACACTCCAAGGTCTCCATTTACAGCCTACCAGTTTTCTTTGGGTGCTGGCTTCACTTTGGCTAAGTGGATCGTGTTCCTCATACTGGCAAAGTAATCAAAATGCTTATTTTGCAGCCATGAAATCCGTTTTAGCTTTCTTGCCCACATTGTGTGATCAGCATTCAGAAGGTCTTAATCTCCTTTTAAATGTGATGGATTAGCACACAGTTTGTCCCATTTTTCCCGACTTTAGGTGTGTTATTTAATATTACATTATAAGCTGTGACAACACAGCCTTTGTCCCCTGGGAAAAGACACAGTGATAACCTTTTTGTGCTGTAAGTGAGGAACCTCACGTTCTTGGTGACTGTCACAGACTGACCCACTTGTGTTTAGAATATCACAGAACTCAATGTTCTCCACTCTTTATTGAGAAAGTCATATCAGTACTTTGTTTTTTTTTCTGGAAACTCGGACACAACAGATCGGGTCTTATCCTGAGAGCTTGGTTTGGCTGTGTATAAGTTCAGTATTACAATTTAATTAGTGATGTGCACTGCATTCCACACAGGTGTGTAACCCCCTCAGGATGTCATGTCTATACAGCAATATTAATTTCTCTCTTCTCTTATCACTGCAGCACAAAACCTAAACTACTCCATAATGGGTTTGAGACCGAATTATTTCTATTGTTCCATTCTGATCTTCCGTAAAGATTTCACACCCTAATCATGACTTATGCTTAATTAAGATTGGACTTTTCTGCCGTTTAATGATTCCATCCATCCATCTTCTACCGCTTATCCGGGGCCGGGTCGCGGGGGCAGCAGTCTGAGCAGGGACACCCAGACTTCCCTCTCCCCAGACACTTCCTCCAGCTCCTCCGGGGGAATACCGAGGCGTTCCCAGGCCAGCCGAGAGACATAGTCCCTCCAGCGTGTCCTAGGTCTTCCCCGGGGCCTCCTTCCGGTTGGACATGCCCGGAACACCTCCCCAGGGAGGCGTCCAGGAGGCATCCGGAACAGATGCCCGAGCCACCTCAGCTGACTCCTCTCGATGTGGAGGAGCAGCGGCTCTACTCTGAGCTCCTCCCGAGTGACCGAGCTCCTCACCCTATCTCTAAGGGAGCGCCCAGCCACCCTGCGGAGGAAACTCATTTCGGCCGCCTGTATCCGGGATCTTGTCCTTTCGGTCATGACCCAAAGCTCATGACCATAGGTAAGGGTAGGAACGTAGATCGACTGGTAAATAGAGAGCTTCGCCTTGCGGCTCAGCTCTTTCTTCACCACAACAGACCGGTATATCGACCGCATCACTGCAGAAGATACACCGATCCGCCTGTCGATCTCCCGCTCCATCCTTCCCTCACTCGTGAACAAGACCCCAAGATACTTAAACTCCTCCACTTGAGGCAGGAGCTTTCCACCAACCCGAAGGGGACAAGCCACCCTTTTCCGGCTGAGAACCATGGCCTCGGACTTGGAGGTGCTGATTCTCATCCCTGCCGCTTCACACTCGGCTGCAAACCGTCCCAGTGCACGCTGAAGGTCCTGATTTGAAGAAGCCAACAGGACAACATCATCTGCAAAAAGCAGAGACGAAATCCCGTGGTCCCCAAACCGGACTCCCTCCGGCCCCTGACTGCGCCTAGAAATCCTGTCCATATAAATAATGAACAGGACCGGTGACAAAGGGCAGCCCTGCCGGAGTCCAACATGCACCGGGAACAAGTCTGACTTACTGCCGGCAATGCGAACCAAACTCCTGCTCCGGTCATATAGGGACCGAACAGCCCTTAGCAAAGGGCCCCGGACCCCATACTCCCAGAGCACCCCCCACAGATCACCACGAGGGACACAGTCGAATGCCTTCTCCAGATCCACAAAGCACATGTGGACTGGTTGGGCAAACTCCCATGAACCCTCCAGCAACCTGGTGAGGGTATAGAGATGGTCCAGTGTTCCACGACCGGGACGAAACCCACATTGTTCCTCCTGAATCCGAGGTTCGACTATCGGCCGAATTCTCCTCTCCAGTACCCTGGCATAGACTTTTCCGGGGAGGCTGAGGAGTGTGATCCCCCTGTAGTTGGAACACACCCTCCGGTCCCCCTTCTTAAACAGAGGGACCACCACCCCAGTCTGCCAGTCCAGAGGCACTGTCCCCAGCCGCCACGCGATGTTGCAGAGGCGTGTCAACCAAGACAGCCCCACAACATCCAGAGACTTGAGGTACTCAGGGCGGATCTCATCCACCCCCGGTGCCTTGCCACTGAGGAGCTTCTCAACCACCTCAGTGACCTCAGCTTGGGGGATCGATGAGTCCTCAACTGAGCCCTCTGCCTCTGCTTCCTCAGTGGAAGACATGTCGGTGGGGTTGAGGAGATCCTCGAAGTACTCCTTCCACCGTCCGAGAATGTCCCCAGTCGAAGTCAGCAGATTCCCACTCTCACTGTAAACAGTGTGAGCAGGGCACTGCTTCCCCTTCCTGAGGCGCCGGACGGTTTGCCAGAATTTCTTCGAGGCCAACCTATAGTCCTTCTCCATGGCCTCACCGAACTCTTCCCAGACCCGAGTTTTTGCCTCTGCAACCACCTGGGCTGAAGCTCGCTTGGCCCTCCGGTACCTATCAGCTGCCTCCGGAGTCCCCTGAGCCAACCAGGCTCGATAGGACTCCTTCTTCAGCTTGACGGCATCCCTTACTTCCGGTGTCCACCACCGGGTTCGGGGATTGCCGCCACGACAGGCACCAGAGACCTTACGGCCACAGCTCCGCGTGGCCGCGTCGACAATGGAGGTGGAGAACATGGTCCACTCAGACTCAACGTCTCCAACCTCCCTCGGGATCTGGTTGAAGCTCTGCCGGAGGTGGGAGTTGAAGATCTCTCTGACCGGAGACTCTGCCAAACGTTCCCAGCGGACCCTCACAGTACGTTTGGGTCTGCCAAGTCTGTCCAACTTCCTCCCCGGCCATCGGATCCAACTCACCACCAGGTGGTGATCAGTTGACAGCTCCGCCCCTCTCTTTACCCGAGTGTCCAAGACATACGGCCGGAGGTCAGATGAAACAACCACAAAGTCGATCATCGACCTCCGACCTAGGGTGTCCCGATGCCATGTGTACTGATGGACACCCTTATGCTTGAACATGGTGTTCATTATGGACAAACTGTGACTAGCACAGAAGTCCAATAACAGAACACCACTCGGGTTCAGGTCGGGGGGGCCGTTCCTCCCAATCACGCCCCTCCAGGTGTCACTGTCGCTGCCCACGTGAGCGTTGAAGTCCCCCAGTAGAATGACGGAGTCCCCGGTCGGAGCACTTTCCAGCACCCCTCCCAGAGACTCCAAGAAGGTCGGGTACTCTACACTGCCATTTGGCCCGTAAGCACAAATAACAGTGAGAGACCTCTCCCCGACCCGAAGGCGTAGGGAAACGACCCTCTCGTTCACCGGGGTGAACTCCAACACATGGCTGCTGAGCTGGGGGGCTATAAGCAAGCCCACACCAGCCCGCCGCCTCTCACCGCGGGCAACTCCAGAGTAGTAGAGAGCCCAGCCTCTCTCAAGGAGTTGGGTTCCAGAGCCCAAGCCGTGCGTGGAGGTGAGCCCAACTATATCTAGTCGGTATCTCTCGACCTCCCGCACCAGCTCAGGCTCCTTCCCCCCCAGCGAGGTGACATTCCATGTCCCTAGAGCCAGATTCCGTGTCCGGGGATTGGGTCGCCGAGGCTCCCGCCTTCGACTGCCACCCAATCCACATTGCACCAGCCCCTTACGGTTTCTCCTGCAGGTGGTGGGCCCACAGGAGATCGGCCCCACGTCACTCTTTCGGGCTGTGCCCGGCCGGGCCCCATGGGGTAAGACCCGGCCACCAGGCGCTCGCATGCGAGCCCCAACCCCGGGCCTGGCTCCAGGGTGGGGCCCCGGTTGCGCCATACCGGGCGACGTCACGGACCTTGTTTTATTCTTCTTCATAAAGGGCTCTTGAACCGCTCTTTGTCTGGCCTGTCACCCAGGACCTGTTTGCCTTGGGAGACCCTACCAGGGGCAAAAAGCCCCAGACAACATAGCTCCTAGGATCATTCAGGCACGCAAACCCCTCCACCACAATAAGGTGGCGGTTCAAGGAGGGGTATTATAATGATTCCTAATTCATTTATGAGGAAATGCTAGTTTTGTAAGTCTATCTGCAAGGCAGAGTCTGTACGGTCTGTAAGCTGTAAGTCTGTGTCATGATCTAAAGTTCTAAGATGCAATTCTGTGTGATGTATTGAGTCTCTGAGCTGGAAGTCTGTGTCAAATCCCAAGTTTCTGAGCTGCAAGTCTGAGTCATGTATCGAGTCTATATCCTACAAGTCTGAGTCATGTATCGAGTCTATATCCTACAAGTCTGAGTCATGTATCAAGTCTATATTCTACAAGTCTGAGTCATGTATCGAGTCTATATTCTACAAGTCTGAGTCATGTATCGAGTCGCTAAGCTGCAAGTCTATGTCAAGTCCTAAGACTCTGAGCTGCAAATCTGAGTCATGTATCAAATCTTTAACCTACAAGTCTGAGTTGTGTATCGAGTCGCTGAGCTGCAAGCCTGTGTCGTGTATCAAGTCTATAATCTACAAGTCTGAGTCGTGTATCAAGTCTATAATCTACAAGTCTGAGTCGTGTATCAAGTCTATAATCTACAAGCCTGTGTCATGTATCAAGTCTATAATCTACAAGCCTGTGTCGTGTATCAAGTCTATAATCTACAAGCCTGTGTCGTGTATCAAGTCTATAATCTACAAGCCTGTGTCGTGTATCAAGTCTATAATCTACAAGCCTGTGTCGTGTATCAAGTCTATAATCTACAAGCCTGTGTCATGTATCAAGTCTATAATTTACAAGCCTGTGTCGTGTATCAAGTCTATAATCTACAAGCCTGTGTCGTGTATCAAGTCTATAATCTACAAGTCTGAGTTGTGTATCAAGTCTATAATCTACAAGCCTGTGTCATGTATCAAGTCTATAATCTACAAGCCTGTGTCGTGTATCAAGTCTATAATCTACAAGTCTGAGTCGTGTATCAAGTCTATAATCTACAAGCCTGTGTCATGTATCAAGTCTATAATCTACAAGCCTGTGTCGTGTATCAAGTCTATAATCTACAAGTCTGAGTCGTGTATCAAGTCTATAATCTACAAGTGTGAGACGTGTATCAAGTCTATAATCTACAAGTCTGAGTCGTGTATCAAGTCTATAATCTACAAGTGTGAGACGTACTGTATATCAAGTCGCTGAGCTGCAAGCCTGTGTCATGTATCAAGTCTTTAAGCAACAAATCTGTGTCATGTATCAAGTCTATAATCTACAAGCCTGTGTCGTGTATCAAGTCTATAATCTACAAGTGTGAGACGTATATCAAGTCTCTGAGCTGCAAGCCTGTGTCATGTATCAAGTCTATAATCTACAAGTCTGAGTTGTGTATCGAGTCGCTGAGCTGCAAGCCTGTGTCGTGTATCAAGTCTATAATCTACAAGTCTGAGTCGTGTATCAAGTCTATAATCTACAAGTCTGAGTCGTGTATCAAGTCTATAATCTACAAGTCTGAGTCGTGTATCAAGTCTATAATCTACAAGTCTGAGTTGTGTATCGAGTCGCTGAGCTGCAAGCCTGTGTCGTGTATCAAGTCTATAATCTACAAGCCTGTGTCGTGTATCAAGTCTATAATCTACAAGTCTGAGTCGTGTATCAAGTCTATAATCTACAAGCCTGTGTCGTGTATCAAGTCTATAATCTACAAGTCTGAGTCGTGTATCAAGTCTATAATCTACAAGCCTGTGTCATGTATCAAGTCTATAATCTACAAGCCTGTGTCATGTATCAAGTCTATAATCTACAAGTCTGAGTCGTGTATCAAGTCTATAATCTACAAGCCTGTGTCGTGTATCAAGTCTATAATCTACAAGTCTGAGTCGTGTATCAAGTCTATAATCTACAAGTCTGAGTCGTGTATCAAGTCTATAATCTACAAGTGTGAGACGTGTATCAAGTCTATAATCTACAAGTCTGAGTCGTGTATCAAGTCTATAATCTACAAGTATGAGACGTACTGTATATCAAGTCGCTGAGCTGCAAGCCTGTGTCATGTATCAAGTCTTTAAGCAACAAGTCTGTGTCATGTATCAAGTCTATAATCTACAAGTCTGAGTCATGTATCAAGTCTTTAAACAACAAGTCTGTGTCATGTATCAAGTCTTTAATCTACAAGTCTGTGTCATGTATCAAGTCTTTAATCTACAAGTCTGTGTCATGTATCAAGTCTTTAATCTACAAGTCTGTGTCATGTATCAAGTCTATAATCTACAAGTCTGTGTCATGTATCAAGTCTATAATCTACAAGCCTATGTCATGTATCAAGTCTTTAAGCTACAAGTCTGAGTCATGTATCAAGTCTATAATCTACAAGCCTGTGTCATGTATCAAGTCTTTAAGCTACAAGTCTGAGTCATGTATCAAGTCTATAATCTACAAGTGTGAGACGTGTATCAAGCCTTTAATCTACAAGTCTGAGTCATGTGTCGAGTCACTGAGTTGCAAGCCTGTGTCACGTATCAAGTCTTTAAGCTACAAGTCTGTATCATGTATCGAGTCTCTGAGCTGCAAGTCTGAGTCAAATCCCAAGTCTCTAAGCTACAATTCTGAGTCGTGTATCAAGTCTCTGTGCTGCAAGTCTGAGTCATGTATCGAGTCTCTGAGCTGCAAGTCAGTCATGTATCAATACTTTAAGCTACAAGTCTAAATCGTGTATTGAGTCACTGAGCTGCACGTCTGTCATATTATTTATTTTGTCTCTGATCTTTAAGTACAGGTAAAGCCTTTAATCTGTTAGCTGCAAGTCTGATTTAAGTCTAAGCCACTAAGCCATAAGTTTCTATCATAACTTATGATAGCTTATATTGCTATCTGGACAGAGAACTCATTCAAAAATCATAAAACCTCCAGGGCTTATAGGTACAGTCCAATGCAATATCTATCTTATTGCCATGCTTTGGCAAAATGAAAAATTATCGATTAATCAATTCTTAGTATATAATTGTGACACAATTTGTCAAATCCACAATGTAATTGTAGTGTCCATGAACCAGGCTATGTATTTCTGTATATAAACAGATACAGCTGAAGAAACTTCTTCCCCCTTTTCAGTCATTTTTTGGGTGCTAATCACATGACTAGCTACTGTGTTACAGAGCAGTATGAGGACGCGGCAGGTGGGGAGCCGAGACCTAAATGACCCTTTATCAACAGGCAACAGATGCTGCTGCTGAGACTCCTGGGCCTTTAACTTTCGGACTAAATGATTTCCCTAGATAGCAGCCAACCAGCCAAGGATGGTTCAATGTTGCCAACTGCTGATTAGTGGATCCTCTCTCTCTCTCTCTCTCTCTCTCTCTCTCTCTCTCTCTCTCTCTCTCTCTCTGTTTTATTTTTTTGTTTCAATTTGCAGATGTACAGTTGATTTAACCGATGGCAGACATTCCAGGACAGCTCTGTATGGTTGTGTTCAAAATGGTATAATTCCATAAATTATTATAATCTACGAGTAATTGTTCGTATTTATCTCTATTTGATTCCTTTGGCCTACTCAACAATAATGCAAATCTCTTCCTGAAACTGCAAGGAGGAGAGATTCTCCTAGAGTTAAGTGTGCTTATTGACTGCAGAGAGAATTAAATTGACCGGGAAAAACCGAGAGACTTAGCACCATAAAAGAGGGTTAGGGGTTAAGATGCTAAATATTTGAGGATAAAAGGAAAACAAGGCACTAATTATCCAGGGTTGTCCATGTTAATTAACACATAGTTAGGAGTTGACTAATTATACACCATTAAGGCAGAACACTTAACTGAGAAGGTGTTACCGCAACTTGTGTGCATTTACAGTGCTGAACACAAGCCTTTTGTCATCCCTGATTATCATCATTTTTGATTGGAATAAGACTGTGCTGCTACATTCGAGCTCAGTTTAATTATGTTTACATCATTTTTCTGCAATTTGGAAGTGAAAAATCCATAATCAGAAGAGAAGCCTGATAAAGACTTGGGTTTACTGAGGCTGGTGAGTCCTCACTGATGATTTAGGGATTAAAATGATATTAGGAGTTACTGAGCCTTTCTTCTATGCGTGTTGATGTAGTGAGAAATGTGTGCAACATTTTACAGAGATTTCAAATCTGATATCATGGAAATGTGGCAAAAACACATTTCTATTATTTATTTTACACATTTCTATTTATTTAATTCACTTATATAAGTCATAATATAGCCTTGGCCAGACAACAAAGTAGGCTTCCTAATTTACAGAAAATTAATCAAAATATCTGCTGAGTCATTTTAAACTAGCAAAATACACACTAATGCTAAGCTCTTCTAATCCTGTTTGGAACATAGTAGTTAATTCAAAGTTCATTTTTAGTCACATTAAGACTATTAGCAAGTTTAATTTATACTGTTATCTAGGCGCTCTTTTAGAGAATTAAGTAAGGCTGTAGAGCCTAACTGAGCAATTTAAACTCTGTGGTGACTAATTGGCTAAATTTGGCTAGCTAGCTTTGTAGTTATTTACTGTACCTGGACAACAGAATTACTTATGAAATGTAGAAGTAATTGTCTGAATTTAATGTCATGCACTTAAATTAACATAAGCTTTTCAGTCTAGCTATCTACATGTCTGTCAAGTAAGAAATGAAATACTTGTTATCTATAGGAAAATAATCAACGGTACAATGTATAGCAGTAGTCACTGGGAAGTCGTGGCCTAATGGTTAGAGAGTCTGACTCCTAACCCTAAGGTTGTGGGTTCGAGTCTCGGGCCGGCCACGACTGAGGTGCTCTTGAGCAAGGCACCGAACTCCCCAACTGCTCCCCGGGCGCCGCAGCATAAATGGCTGCCCACTGCTCCGGGTGTGTGTGTTCACTGCTGTGTGTGTGCACTTTGGATGGGTTAAACGCAGAGAACAAATTCTGAGTCTCCGTCTGTTTGCTGTCTCCGTCTCAGTCTCATACTCCGTTTCAGAATTTGTTCTCTCGTGGCCTAATGTTCTCTCTCTTTGTCTGAGACGAAGTATGGGTCACCATACTTAGCCGTATGTCTCGTCACTATCACTATCACTGTAGCCATTCATTTTCACATAATTAACCTGCACATAACAGCACATCCTGTAGTGTTTTATTTCTCTTAGCAATTTGTTAACTGTATTTTTTTGTTCATTATTATTTTTTCATAATCTGACTCGTTTTCAGACTTTTAGCTAAGAACCCGGCTGTGCTTGGTAGGTGATTAGTCAGTCAGGACATTGATGATAAAAAAACACAAATTAAATGCTGTCTTGTGATCCTCGTTTGAAGCAAATAGCTGCAGCAATCCGGCATAGAGTCATAGAGTAGCATCTTTCATGTAAATGACATGCATATTTTGGTTAATCAGAGTGCATCATATGCATATGCATATGCGTATGTTGCATATGCATATAAAAAATGATACGCGTCACTTTCAGGATCATTTGTGTTGCATTACCACCATGTGGCTCCACTGAATAATTAACCATTAACCATTCTTAAGGAAATACATTATTTAAGTCTCTGCAATTTTCTTATCTTATTATCTTAACAACATCTGACTGTAATAGCTTTCGGGTCCAAATAAGGGGTTCAAACACCAGAGTTTCCATTGTGTTGTCATGGTTACTGAAGGGGTTTCACCTGTTCCCCATTAAGCTCATGCTATTATACACTTCAGTAGAGTTGTGAAGTCCTTTAAACCTGTTGTCTGTGAATCTGCTTTATGTAGCAGTGGATCCTCCTCCTCTTCCTCCTCCTTCTCCTCCTCCTCCTCCTTTTCATCGTCATCATCATCATCATTGTTTCCTAACCTTTACTGTTTATGCCTGCAGATTACTTTTCTTCTCTTACCAGCTTCTCTTAAAGGTAGGGTCTCCGATATTCGAGAAATGCTTCTGAAAACTGCGTTAGGCCACCAAACAAAACAAAAATCAAAACAAACGTGTAGCCAATGAGTAGAAAGGGGCGGGTCTTGTCAATATGGGCGTAGAGAGTGTTTAGTGCACGTGTGCATGTGCGCATATTCACAGATTGGAGTTTCCCGAGTCAATAACTCCTGAGTTAAACGCTGTTACTAGCAAAACGCGGTTGTAGCTGCCTCTCTACATTACTATGATAGAAAAGAGGTGTTATTTGTGTAGTAACAGCGTTTAGCTCAGGAGTTATTGACTCAGGAAACTCCAATCTGTGAATATGCGGCCAACTTCCCGCTCCTTCAGTTCTCTCCAGCGCTGGAAAGCTGATCCTATATTAACACGGGTCCGACTTCTTGCATTATCGTAAGCCTTTTCTTTCTTTGTTTTTATCCTCCATGTCAATGTTAAAACCGCTTTCTGCTAATGTCACACATGCACACTGAACACTCTCTCTGCCTATATTGACAAGTCACGCCCCTTTCTGCTCATTGGCCACACGTTTGTTTTGATTTTTGTTTAGATTGTCAGCCCGACTCTGTTTTCTGAAGCAGTTCTCAAATATCGTAGACCCCACCTTTAACCATCATTGTGAACTGGCTCTAAAGCATTTTTCTCGTACCACAGTTCTCTTTTATTCTCAGTTCTGATTGGCTAAAAGGTGTTGATTCATTCTCTATCACAGTTCAGACTATGCTGTGACATAAGTGATGACAGCAAATGTTTGTGAATAGTTAACAGGATTAAATGTATATAAATGGCTAAAGCATAAAAACTTCATTCTATCATTAGTGAAAAAATAGAAATGAAAATCTGATTTTATTATAAAAATACTTAATACTTAAAATAGAGGTTTTAAAACAGATCTGGATAGGTTGTTGTTGGAAAATAATCAATACCACTTCTCTATGTGTTTTGCCTTTATAAAAAAAAAAAAAAGGGTGTTTAGCTTTATTGAATGGTTATGTTTTATATATTAGAGTCTATAAAGCAAAGGTTATACAGCACACTTAAAGTATACATAATGTACAAGTGTGTATTCAGTGTTCTATTGCTTTTGTTGTTGTCAGCATGGCCTACTTGCAGAGTTTCGCTGTCACACAGTGGAAAATTTCTCTGCCACTTCTCTGCTGTTTGAACAACAGAAATACTGTAACACTTGACCATAAGGAATCATGGACTTGTATCTGAATGAATTGTTAGTTCAGTATGAACTAACGGTGAATGAAAGAATGGACTAATCAGGAACTAATTAAGGGCTAACCTCAGCTCCGACGCGATAATTTAGTGGCTCTGCACACATCTCTCAGTCACACACTCCACTTTTAAGTAATTGCCACACTCTTTTGAAAAATGAACTGCGACTGGAGAAGATCTAGGTACGTCAAGACCACCGCTAATCTAGCCAGCAGAGATGTAGACGCTATGGCAAAAGCAATAAAAATTATTCGTGTTTAATTCAGATCCAAGTCTTTTAGATCAAATTAGTTTTTTTTTTTACTCCTTGAATTTTAAATTAAAATTATATTTTCCCATGTAGTGAAACGCTTTATTGGCTATCTGCATGATTGAATTATAATCAATAACAATAAAATATAAGTATAAGAATATGTAAGAATAGAAATGTAATAAAACATATATTAAACAATAGGATTAATTTACAACATTTTGGCAGATGCCCTTATCCATAGTGACTTACATTTATACAGCTAAGCAAGTGAGGGTTAATTAAGGGCTTTGCTCAGGGGCCCAGCAGTGGCAGTTTGGTGGCCCTGGGATTCAAACTTTCTACCTTCTGATCAGTGGTCCACTGCCTTAATCACTGAGCTACCACTTCCCCGTATACCATATAGTCACTATGCAGGTGAGAAAGGGAAGAAAGTATATGGTGAAATATAAAAATGAAATGTATTTATGAATGCAGGTTGGTGGTGAAGAGTATGATACTCGTGAGTAAGTGTGCAATTGTAGTGTAATAACTGTGCAGTATACAGTATGTAGTGCAATATATTCTGTGCAATAAAGTCTAGTAGAGGTAGTGTCCAGGTTCAAGGGTAGTTTCTGATTAGTCCATGCTTTCATTCACCTTTATTTAATACCTAACTATTAATTCAGATACAGTTAGGACCCTGCGGTGACTCCGTAACAACAAAGGCAAGAGCTGGACTGTGGGGCAGTGATGGCTCAAGATTTTTAAGGCTCTGGGCTGTCGATTGTGGATCAGGGTTCAAGCCCAGGAATTGCCAAGTTGCCACTGTTGGCCAATTGAGCAAATCACAAGGAAGTCTTCCTGCTACAGAGGTGCTGTATCATAGCAGCCGCTGCGTTCCAAGCTCCTCATTACATACAGTATATGCAAAAAAACACTTCCACTTTGCTGAATATGTGGTGATAATAAAGGTTTTTATGACCCAATTTCTTTCAGTCATTAAAGGAAAGGACAAATCTAACAAAATGGACTTCCTACCATTTTTTACATGTGCTCACATGCAAGCAAAAATACAACAAAAACCATTTGACTACACAAATCCTCCCTCATGAACATTAGTACAGAGGGTAGGACTCACCCATCACCTAGGCTGTTTAGACAGGTGTTGCACAGTGTATGAGCTCATTGCCGCTTACCTGTCCGAGCCTCGATAAACAGCTAAAACAGGATGTACTGTATGAGGAAAATGTGGTAAAAATACCAAAAGTGAATCAGAACACACAAAAGTGTTCGGCTTGACACCAAACCAAAACGGTCACAAACTGTCCGCCACTAGCGCAACACTCTCTTTTATTGCTCTCTTCTTTCCGCTTTCCTTCTCCTGGAGTGGCCCATGAGTTGAGGCTCCTCCTCTCACGACCAGGACTGGATGAGTGGTAGACGGTCCAAAAAATCTACCTGCGATGTCTTTGTACACACAAGTACATATTATTAATACAAGCTATGGCACCAAACAATACGAAAAACACGATTGTTAGTATACGGTTCTTACCCATGTTATTAAAAATAACAAGAGGTTTTCAGTAAAAATGTTTGCAAACATGGCTTATTTGCATAAACAAAACATTTCTGTTACTTTATATTCTATGAATATCTAGCATTTAGTAGATCCCTTGTGATTGAGTATAATTGTTGCATGTGCTAGAATTATAAAATTTTTTCATGCAAAACAGGAAACATGCATTCTTCCAGTCCAGTACCCACTGTGAAAATTGCTACCATTTGGATTACAAAGCATCTAAAAAAAACTCTATTAGCAATCCCACAATCCCATGCGCATGCATTTTGCTTGTTGCCATGCACACCATTGGGCCCAATCACACATCCATTATGACTCTTTAATATCTTATTTAATTGACTTGTAGAGACTCATCACCTTGTACAACTGTAGCTGTTATCAGTCAAAATGTTGATGAATGTTGAATTTCCAGACTATTACACCGCATGAACATAATTTCTCTTTATTTAATGAGTAGCAGAGTATGTTGTGTGTTTTGTGTTGTGTGTGCTGTGCCTCATATCCGCCGATGTAGTTAGAGTAATTAGTTAGTATTAGTATTTATGTTTTTAATGTATTATTATGGGGGCAGGGTAATTGTTGGATGTCTCTAAATTGTCTGTAGTAACTGATTGAGTGTGAATATGTGTGTGTGTGTGTGTGTGTGTGTGTGTGTTGTTTGGCGTTCCTTCGAGGGTAACCTCCACTTTGTGCCTCGAGTCCCCTGGGACAGAAATCGGGAGAACATATAAGACCATATAAATTAACATATTTGTCTCTGTGGGACACGGTAACAGCGTTCATTCATTCAAACATAGTAACTGCTTGTTCATGGTCACAGTTGTTTAAATTAACCTGCAAGATTATTTGTACTATATTTTGGAAAATATGCTGATCATGACTAAACCTCATAACTCAAAATCTCTGAACTCCAATAAGAAACAAACAAAGAAGATGCCCTTCCTTTCCAGAAATCTATTAAGGTGTCTTAAACTTACGTGTCAAGCTGTTTAACAGAACAGTACCTCTTCCGGTCAAGCAGGTGGCACTGCTGTTATTATACAGCCATTAGACAGTCATTATTCATTTACATTTACATTTACGGCTTATAGCAGTAGCCCTTATTCGGTGCGACTTACATTTATATCTTGTTTTATACAACCGAACAATTGAGGGTTAATGGCCTTGCTCAGGGGCCCAGCAGTGGCAGCTTGGTGGACCGGGGATTTCGATTGGTAGACCAACACCTAAACCACTAGTCTATCACATCCTGCTCATCCCCGCATACTGGATTTGTTGAGGTAATAATAATGCAAATGCTACTGAGTCATAGTCTCAGGGGGCTAAGCCCTTCGTTCGTTCCAACCCTGGCAACGCCCCTGCTCACGATCACTAATGTTAGCTAGCTAGCCTGTTGCAAACAAAACACACACTTTCATTACAGTGTATGTGTTTTATCCACTCAGTAGCTCGAACGCACATGGCTTAAATATGAACTAAATTTTACATAAGACATCCAACTACTGAGTTAAGTTCTGCCTGGTTGGGATTAAAAAATCACTCATGATCACATCTATAATTGAGACCAGGTATGGACTCGAGTGATGTAGCTGAGGTTAAAGAGGTTGAGTGAGAAATTTCTACATTTGGACCACCAAACAGACCCAGTTACAGATGACGTCATCGTGTCACGTCACGCCTCAGTCTAATCTGTATAACCGAGACGGAAGACGAATCCTTTTTCCCCCTTAAGTGTATTACCAGTATAAAGATGTGTAAATGCTACTACATTTACTGCTACACACCTGACACTAATATGGAATCATTGTGTACTTAGTACATGGATTCTTTTTGAACTGGTTTTGCTCACACACTGGCTTCCTTACAGTATTTGATGCCTTAGTGTCAGAATAGCGTACGATGCTTTCAGAAGGTTACTTACTCATGTTTGTATCTCATGTAATGGGAGAGACAAACTTTTAGAGCAATTACTTTTAAGTTTATAAGTCAGACATGAGACTGGAATTGATTTGAGTCTATATCAGATGAGTACAGACAAGGAGAGAGAGAGAGAGAGAGAGAGAGAGAGAGAGGGAGCGAGAGAGAGATTGGAGGATGCTTACAGGCTATCTGGACACTGAGCTGCTTTCATCTATCTCTCTTTCTTGGTGCTCCTGCTGTTATTTCTCTCTTTAATCAGTGATTGGGAGTCTAGACCAACCTCTGAGAAGACTTCTTACCACTTCATAGGCTGTTATCGCAGATCCGCTGCTCGGTCTAAGTGCCATCCTTTCTTCATCACCCCGATGCAGTGCATTTAAAACAGAATATCTAGGAAGATGCTTATGTTTTGTAAACCTTCGGCAGTTCATAATCGATTACTGCTGACGGTTTACTTTATCTCCTAACCTCGGTGAAGTTGGCACCCCATAAAAAGAAATAATCACCAAAACTATGCCATCCGTTTGTGCTACGTTTGTGCTGATTTGTGCCGCAAAAACGAACGTTTGTGCCGGTTCGGTGTTTGAGATGTTAAACATTATTTTTTTGACCGTGTGACGTCACTTTCCACCCGTTCGTTTAGTTCGTTTGTGCTCGATTTGTGCCCATTTGTGCCGTTAAAACAAACAATGCAAAAAAATAATGTTTAATATCTCAAACACCAAACCAGCACAAACGTTCATTTATGGGGTGCCAACTTCACAGAGGTTATCTCCTACTGTCAGGGTTCAAACGCGTCCTGGAAAACCTGGAAATCCTGGAAAATTAATGACCAATGTTCCAGTTCTGGAAAACACGTGGAAAATTAGAGAAAACATAAATTGTCCTGGAAAAAAATCTTGTTGTCCTGGAAAATTATTATTTTTAAATGTTCTTGATCATTTAAAGAACAGTTTACAACTGGTCGAAACAATTAACGTTAGTTAATTAACAGTCTTGTGTTGGCGGTTTCAGGTGCTAGGAATGGTTTAAGTGCTCGAATGTTTTCAGCAAATGGTGACGGGTAAGCAGGTTATATTAACCTTGTTAATCTGAATATCATGTGCAAGGGGAATGCACAGCAAACTAAAGCATGCATGACGGCATTGGCCTGAGAAAGGAAAGGGTATTAATATGTGCTGTCTTTTTTTTTTTTATAAATGTTGATATTTCATTCACATGACAAATTTGTCTTTAAAAGTATAGTTAAGTAATAGCCATAAAGTGTACGCTGTTTTTAAGACTTCTGGAGAGAAGAACATATTACTTTAGGCCGTGAATCTGTGATCCTTGTCTTTTTTTTTTTTTTGCGAAATTTGAAAAAGTCAAAAAAGTCCTGGAAAAGTCCTGGAAAATGTTCTCTGAAAAAGAGTGGGAACTCTGTACTGTGCTATATAATATAGATCATACTGAAAACAACCACAACAACCAAACACTGACTTTTAACTTGCTTTTGAAGATTATTGTTTTTAACTTGTTTTTGAAAATTATTTGCTGTCTTATCTTTCTGAAAGTTCAAATCCATGTAACCAGGCTTCTAGTTAATTGCATCTTATAGCTCTAAGCAGGTTTGTATACAATGATCTAAATCAGAGAGTATTTACATTGGTTTTATCTGCCTGTCACTTGCAATATCTGTTCCCATAATTCACATATTAAGACTGACATTTGCTTTTAGGCATTACTAAGTATGTTTCAAGAGGCAGCACTATTGATTTGCTTGCATGAAAGTGAATCTGTTCCACAATAGCGGTGATAAGACAACATCTTTGCCAGCTGCGTCTTCATCAGAGTTGTCACTGGGCTCTTAATTAGAATTTGAGTCGAGAAACTGAATTGGATTTACAGGAAACACTAATTCTGAAGCATGAGATTTAGTGCTTAGAAATGTTTAGGGGAGATAAAAACACCAATTTAGTAGCATGGGCTGGATTTATGATCTTGAATAGATAACCACTGTTGTTATTGATTTCCGCACATTTACACTGAGTGATGTTTCTTATCTAAAGTGACTTGATGTGAGCCTAAAGCCTCTTCAAGCATGTGACAAAAGAGAAGTGGTGCAAAACTAAGTTTCGAGCAATCGATCAGAGACGAGTGTAATTTTAGCACTTCTCTTGCGAGCTACGCATCTTTCCACAACTTGGCAACAACAAGTGAACTCATTGCTCTATGTATCCTGGCTGAGTTTCTGGATCACATTCACAAATAGAAGAAGTTTGTATGATAGGCATAAGGAGTAAAATACTATAAAAACTTTAAGCATGCACTAAGCGCCAAGCGTGTTTTACAATCACGAGACTTGTGTTTGGTAATAGCTTCCCACACACCCAGCCAACTGTGAAAGTACTTTAATCTTCAGTGACAATACGAAGGAGTTTGAGTACAAAACAGTTGCACTGACTACCATTATGTTATAACAAATGCCAGTTGGCCAAAGGAAACCATTTGGGTTTTATCCTAACTATAAATAACAGATTTTACTTGGATCATGTAGAAGAAACCTAAGATCAATCAAAATAACAATATGAAATTATTACTGGGGATAAATCAATACAAATGAATCCACTACATCAAATTGCTAGACTCTTGAATCTACCAGAAAACATAAGGCATTTCAAAAAGAGTGAGTAGCTTTCACAAAGTTCTACTTCCTGGTAGAGAAGCAATTCCAGCCAGAGACATTAATCAGGGCGGTTTTGTTCCAATGTCTTTGACCATTTGATGGTCTGGACTATTTTTAGCTTCACCCAAAAGTATGTCCCAGTTCAGATCCCATGCTACCTGAGCAAGGAGTCTAACCAAATACACGATGGAAACTTAAGTACGGCACGGCTCGTTTGGTAGCAGAAATAGCAACGGCGAGGAGGATTATGGGTAATAATTCCTAGCCGCAGCATGCTGCACAGTCTGGTGGAAATGTGCTATAAGATCAGGGGGAAAAGAGAAGAAAGTGCCAAAGTGCTAGTACGTACTGTAGGAGTTTCGAAAAACATACTGTAAAACCGTAACGTGTGGATAGTATTTGGGGAATAATAAGACCAACTCATTTTATATTCTCCAGTGTATCAGTGGATTTTTTTTTTCAATTGAGGTGGTTTGTGTTGCAGCAGAGCTTTACGATGTGAGATTTACTTCCACAGTCAGACCAATATCCAAGGGATACCAAGACCACGATTCAGACCAATATCCAAGGGGTATCTGCGGTCGACTGAAATAAATGAAGAGGTAGTAAATAAATAAATTAGTAATTAATAATAATTATTATATAAATATAATACAAAGTAGAAAAAGGCGGGCACGGTGGCTTAGTGATTAGCACGTTTGCCTCACACCTCCAGGGTCGGGGTTCGATTCCCGCCACCACCTTGTGTGTGTGGAGTTTGTATGTTCTCCCCGTGCCTGGGGGGTTTCCTCCGGGTACTCCGGTTTCCTCCCCCGGTCCAAAGACATGCATGGTAGGTTGATTGGCATCTCTGGAAAATTGTCCGTATTGCGTGAGTGAATGAGAGTGTGTGTGTGTGTGCCCTGCGATGGGTTGGCACTGAGTCCAGGGTGTATCCTGCCTTGATGCCCAATGACGCCTGAGATAGGCACAGGCTCCCCGTGACCCGAGGTAGTTCGGATTTGGACCGGTTTCCTTCCCCGGTCCAAAGACATGCATGGTAGGTTGATTGGCATCTCTGGAAAATTGTCTGTAGTGTGTGATTGCGTGAGTGAATGAGAGTGTGTGTGTGCCCTGCGATGGGTTGGCACTCCGTCCAGGGTGTATCCTGCCTTGATGCCCAATAACGCCTGAGATAGGCACAGGCTCCCCGTGACCCGAGGTAGTTCGGATAAGCGGTAGAAGATGAATGAATGAATGACAAAGTATAAATAAATTATGCATTGGGAAACCTTTGATGATCTACCTTCTAGTGGAATTTTAATATCTTCTAGTTGCTTCAGAGAGGTTAGAGTAGGTAACCTGCTTCTCACTGTTCTTGCCAAAGTTTTTCCACACTGGTTCAATGGTATTCAAGGCAGGTGATTAAGCTCTGAAGTTCATATTGGTGCTCCTCAAACCATGACGGAACTTTTTTGGCTGTGTGTATAGGTGCATTATCATCTGGAAAAAAATTGCATCATTATTTGGAAACAACATTCAGACCAGAGAATGCACACGATTACACAGAATTTCCAAGTACTTGCTGGCTTTAACACGACTATGTAGGATAACGATAGGGCCAGCAGAATTCCAGGATATGGCCGCCCAATTTTTCACAGATCCACGCCCATATTTGACAGGTGGATCCAGACAGTCCAAGTTGTACGATTCCTTTGGGGTTCTCCATACACTAACTCGACTTGCTGTTGGGAATAATGTAAATGATGATTCATCAGACCATATCATTCGTTTCCAGTCTTCATCTGTCCAGGGTTTATGATCATGACATCATCTTTTTTTTCACATTTATGCAATGGTGTCTGTTATTAATCTCCAAACAGGTTTTCCTCGGATTTTGGCTTTGTTTTTGTGGAAACAGTGTGTTAAGGTGGATATTAAGTTCTGTTGTCACTTTTGCTGCAGAAGTTCTGTGTTGTTTGGACACAACCCTTCCTGGTGTTCGACTGTCCCTATCATTATGTTTTGATTTGGATCTCATTTGTTGGGCATGATGTGGCCTAGTGTTTAAGGTGTTGGACTAGCAGTTGTAAGGTTTAGAATACACTCAGTTCAGATCCCCTTTCCACCAAGCTACCACTGCTTTACCCCATGCAAGGCCCTTAACCCTCAATTGCTCAGCTGTATAAAAATGAGATTGAAAAAAAATGTATATTTTATAACGGAACCTGCCAAATGCCATAAGAAACATGAAGTACATTTACATCATTTAGCAGACACTTTTATCCAGAGTGACTTACATTTTTATTTCAGTTTATACACCTGAGGGTTTTTGAGGGTTAAGGGCCTTGCTCAGGGGCCCTGCAGTGGCAATTTGGTGGACCTGGGATTCGAACCAATGACCTTCTAGTCAGTAGTCGAACACCTTAACCGCTGAGCTACCACATCCCACGCTATGTGAAAGTACACTTGGATATTGCTGTTTATTCACTTGATTGGACGTTGCCTGTTTTTGACCTGTGCGTTTCAATTACGATTTGAACTCTTATTGTGTTCCAGTACTTTTGACTGTTTTGGGATTTTTGACTTCCTAATTTTAAGAGTTTCAGAGTCTGATTCATGACATATTCATTAATTGAAATTAAATTGAATTAAAAGTACTCCAAAGATATCAGATATTTAACACCGTTTTATCAATGATTCATAATCTCCTACTCTCCCTAAACCTCTATAGAGTCATGGTGAAAACTGTGGGCAAACCTCCAATGTTGCTGTTATTTGGGGAAAAAACAGAAATCTAATAATTTTTTAAGACCTCTGCTCTGACATTTAATCCTCTCCTGTTTAGGCACCAATCATTCATTCATTCATCTTCTACCGCTTATCCGAACTTCTCGGGTCACGGGGAGCCTGTGCCTATCTCAGGCGTCATCGGGCATCAAGGCAGGATACACCCTGGACGGAGTGCCAACCCATCGCAGGGCACACACACACACTCTCATTCACTCACACACTCACACACTACGGACAATTTCCAGAGATGCCAATCAACCTACCATGCATGTCTTTGGAACGGGGAGGAAACCGGAGTACCCGGAGGAAACCCCCGAGGCATGGGGAGAACATGCAAACTCCACACACACAAGGTGGAGGCGGGAATCGAACCCCCAACCCTGGAGGTGTGAGGCAAACATGCTAACCACTAAGCCACCGTGCCCCCCCAGTTTAGGCACCATGTCAAGTGTAAAGCATTGGGCTTTTTATTAATAAACCTGAGACCTCTGTGTTATCTCTAATTGAAACAGAGTATATCTGCAAGGCTGGTAAATAGATGTCATGAAATGAAAACTGTCATTTTGTCATCTCAACATTTGTTATCATGAATACATTTAAAAATGGAGATATACTGAAAAGACACAACACACCTTAGTCCTGAAAGAGCATGTAAAAATAAATGAACGAATAAATACATAAAACATTGATTTGGAAGATTTGAAGTGTTTATAAATCATGGAACATGGAGTAACGTTTGAAATGACAACTCTGGCTTACTTAATTATGGACCTGTCACAATCACTACTAGATTTGTAAAGTTCGTCGCAACAAACTTTGATGTTGGCTTTGACGAGGCAAGTATTCGTAAAAGCCGGTGCTTTTTGGAGGCAAGTGGACATAAAACTTGTGAAATCTAGTGGAGCGCTAGGGTGCCAAAACATCTGGAGGCAAGTGGAGACGAGCATGTGACGTCATCCGAAAACCTGTGATGCAATTCCCCTCCTTGGGCTGAGTGTTTTAATATGCCACATGTCCATGTTGTGCTAATGTTTTTTGTTTTCACGTGACGTCAAGTGACGTCATCAGAATA